>NC_040020.1:33387534-33549112 GCF_000972845.2 Larimichthys crocea | reverse complement strand
ATATAGCGAGGGACGACTGTACTATACAAATGAAACATTTTGACTGGATGATAGCGCTAGATAAATAGTGTAATCAACCAAGAAATATTTCTAGCAAAATGGATCATTTGGCTGCTCCAGTGTCAGGATTCACTTCTTTTTTGCAATACGCCAAAAAATATTTGTCTCATAAAGAAATCTCAGGGAACTGGTAACTTATTATTGCTACTAATACTTAATTTTAAACTATAATTGCATTAGATGCAGCCCTACTTTTACTGGTGATCAAAGGGCACTACAGTTAATGGACAATCCTTGTTGCAACACATCATTTCATTTGCATTTGGGAGACATTAGCATTCCTTTTACCATTTAGCTGCTCTCCCCCACTAACCCACAGATGAGATAGTGGTTGTTGCGGTTTGCCCCTCAGCCTCATAAAAATGAGATGGTCTTATTGAAAACGTTTGACCTCTGTCCCTTTCTCTCCTCTGGAGAGTTGGTTCTCTGTGGCTTTATTACTAAGCCTGTCCACTTGTTTTGACGTGGGTGTCGCCTCTTAATTATTTTAATTGGAATGATAGCGTGAAGAGAAACGGTTCGACCTTTTGTGTAGGGTAGATGGTACAAACAATGTGTCCATAGGACATCATACCCCTGAGCTCTACAGTCTCTCTTAAGTCTTTACCTTCATACTGTGTTGCCTACTGGGACACATGACTCCCTCCTGCTTTTCATCATTCCTCTTTACTCCTTTCCTGCAACACGTGACCTGACTGCTTCAAAATGGCTTTTGACCTGTTGAGCTTGTGACCCACGTGACCCTTCCTGAGAATGAAAATGTTAAAATCAAACCTTCACAACTATTGCTATGCTATACTTTTAATCTCTGCTGTTACACTTAATGTCTGTACCTTGAGGCAAAGTCACCCTGAAGCTATCCACTGCAGGGGGCTAATGTAACCTAAAAAGCATAGCCTACAAAACTGCACCCAGTAACCTAAAATGAGGAAACTGGTCTAAAATCCTAAAGAGGATGTGGCCAATAGCTTTTCACAATCCACTCATTTTGTCAATATGCTAGCAGTGGCACCTTTTTAAACTTAGAACTGCTTTCAAATGGGTTTCCTTCCTCTACAGCCACCCCTCACTGAGGGTGGAGAGGTGGGTGCAGGGGCGGGAGAGACCTTCAGAGATTCCCCTGTGCGTTGGACTTGAAAGTTTCTGTCTCTGTGAACTTAACATCAAACGGTCATGGGCTGCTGCTACCTCTTTGAAGTGGCAGAAAGAGGGGGGGGTATCAGAGCCGAATACAGGCCTCTGCCTCGACATGTTACGGTTCAAAACGGACTCTGCCGCAGTGTAAAAACAGCACCGCTAAAGGTCTTCTGAGAATGGCACAAGATCAAGGCCTTATCTCTCAGTCACCATTCCTACCATAATAAAGGATCTATAGACTCACTATAGTGTAATGCCACGCACGGTTATTAAAGCCCCCCTCACCTTTCTTCAAGGCTCAGATTAGGTTTATATATATATATAGAAAAGTCATCTTTTATTTGATATCTTACAGGCCTAAAATGTCAGAAAAGCAAACACTCAACTATCACAGCTATTACCTTTGCTACCTCTTATACTTATACTACACTAGTCTTCCTGATGCTAAAACATCAGTTGGTTATTTTATATAAAATGTGCTCAAGTTAATTTTTAGTGAAGTACTTCACAGGAACTAAAAACAGGAAATCTGTGCCGCTATTTGCAGAAATAAAGTGTATCTGTGTCCTCACTACAAAATAAAGCTGACTTTTTTTCTCTTCACTGTCTATGTACAGTACTATCTACAGTATCTGGATTGATTGTCTGATCTGTCCACTCGTCTTCCTGATGTGAAATAGATCACTTCCTTCATTGCTATTTTTATTTTTACCCACTTTCATTTTCTCTTACCGTGTTGCTACATCAGTTTCTGTGAAGAACACTAGCAGAGATACTAATATATTATAGATACATAGATATGTAACTATAATTGTACCTGTATGATTATATGTGACAATTAAATTTAACCTGAACTTAACTCGGACTATCCATAAAACATCCAACAAGATTTCTTTAGTAGGATAGCGTAGTATTTTTGCAGTTTTTCAGAGTGTGATCCTGTGGTAAATATGGACAGCTGTACATGTGTATTTGTTATGACTGACAGGAAACAAGTGAGTTGACAACTTTGCTAACAGCCAAACATCAAGCAAGTGCAACAATACAAGACATAGCAGCCAGCTAATATTTCTTACTAGTCCAACAGCAAGAAGCACAACTTGGCATCTGTCTTTCAGCCTTTTGTTGTACGAAGTTCTCGCCAACAACTAAAAGTCTTCTGCCGAAAGCTCTGTCACTGTATGTCATAGTCTAGTGTCGTGTTTGTCTTCTCTCCCTGGAAGTGGCCATCATCACCAGCTGCCAATCTGACTCACCTGCAACCAAACCACTACTCAACTCTATTCAATAAACCCCATGTTTGAAACTCTTCCAAGTCTGCTTTTGGGTCTGTTCTGTAGCAACCTAACACTGTCTCCTTTTCTTTCTTTCTTTCTTTCTTTCTTTCTTTCTTTCTTTCTCTATCAGTGGTCCTTTTTGCCTCTGCCATTCTGACCATAGAGGCTGCTAAGCCTGGTTACATTACCCACTTGCCCAACACCATCTCTCCTCATGTTAGCATTTGCCCACGCCCAGGCCTGAAAACCTCCTCTTCCCAGTGGTCCAAACACTTGCTGTTGTGGTACGAACACTAACACTACCCTAGCGCTCTGAGCTCACAGTCCAGACGGCCCAGCTAACAAACTGAGCTAATATTAGCTAACGGCAACTATATTTTGCAGCATTTTACTGACCAACAGGAAACTGTAAATCACATGTTGATGTGCAGCAACCAGAGCACATCAGAGGGAAAGCTGAAAAAAACTTGGCGGTGAGTGACTTAGTGCCATAAAGCATTATGTACTTCTCATGAGCAATCGTACCTGGAGCACAGCTACATAGTGCAGAAACGGGAAACACAGAGTGCAAATGACAGAGACATTAATTACTTGATTGCGTGTCAGTAAAGCATCAAAATAATTTTATGGTAGAAAAATAACAGTGATGCTATAAATATATATATTTTTAACTTCTAAGCACTATGGACTACATCTTTTTTTTCTTTTTTTTACATCTATTGCCTACTTTAAGTAAAATACCAGTACAGTAACAGTACTAGAATAAATACTACCAATACAATAATGCTGCTATAACACTTGTGCCACCTATTACTACTACTTTTGCTACTTTACACCACGATTACTACTTAGTAATCGACAGAAAGCATACTACACTGTGCAATTTTAATGCCACGCTGACATGTTTGTATTTTGGCTATTTGTTGTCTTTTATAATCTGTATAGACGCAACAGAGTGCTCTGTCGACGGGCACAAGGACCATGCGGACTCCTCAGACAGAGGGGGGCCGGGCTCTGGTTTTCCCATGCACCACCATCTACTGACATTGGCCACTGCTCCACATTAAACACCCCGCATTCATAAAAAAGAAAAAAGGAAAAGAGGAACCATCTGACAAGAGCAGCATCCACTGGTAGCTGCCTCACTGTTTACTGCGCTCAGCACGTCGCCAGAACAGAAGCCAGCACAAACTAAGAGACAAAAAATGGCCAAAAGTGAGACGCAAAGAAGAAGTTTGAAGAGTGAGGAGTTCTTCTTTGATTCCGAGGCGTCTCTCTTGGATCAGCAAGATTTCGAGATGTCTAGTTGCCCTTTCAATGACGTCTTCAACTCCAAAGACTCCCACATGGAGCAGATCAACACTTTTCTGAAAAATGTACAAGTTTTGCTGGAGGCTGCTAGGTTTCTTGAGAGCGCCGACAGGAAGGACGGAAGTGAGTTTATTTGTGCTGCGTTTGATCCTTTTTTCATTTGCCTCTGAATTTCAGGAAAACAAGACTTCATTGTCAACAGACTCAGACAACAAAGGGCTGAGTTCATTCAACTAAGCACCACTGGCTGCTAAAAAGCACAGCCAGACTAATATGAGCGATGCACTCGTTGCAGTTCTAGCAGAGTATAAACATGATGTGCTTTCATTTATTCTCTGGACTATTTTTAAACCTGTATTATCTGCATGTTAGAGCACTATGCGTCGCTCTGCGCCTGCACAACTCTCAGCCCAGGAGTCTCTTATTTTTCCCTACAGCATAGATAAAGCAATATGACATAATGACTGGGTGTGTGGGTGTGCGTGTTGGCTACCTCTCCGATATGATAAATCTGACCACATTGCAGCGCCCTCCAACTCAGTTTAGGATGATGTCATTGTTCCCCCGCAAGACTCGATCGAAAAAACCTGAAACTTTATAGATAATACGCAGAGGACACGGCTGGATGGTGACTCGGGCACTCATAAAACATTACAATGTCTGGCCTGGGTGTTTTAATTTGCTTGTTTATAATTTCTAGGATTTAGCCAACTCGATATAGGGTCGATTGCAGATGGCATGATCTCTTAAACTGCAAATAGACCTGCGTGGTTGATCATCTTTAATGACAAAAATATTAAAAGCGACTTTTCAAAACACAAATATCACCCTAATGATGTCATCGTTTCCTTTTAACGAGTCATGATTTAAAGACATTGGGAAATAAGCTGTTTTTTTCCCCCCTCATCATCGTTTCCACATGCATCTACTCGTATGCGTGCTGTTTTGTGCAGAAAATTTAGAGCATGTGTCGCTGATGCGCGTTGCAAAAGTCCTTTGAGTGATATCATCTATTATAATGTAACGTGGGAATTTTGCAGCAGCAGAGCGCAGCGGCACGGCTCCTCTCTCGATTGTTTGCTTCCTGCTATTTGTGGGCGTGCGGCACTGGTTTCCACATGGCGCAAAGCTCCTCTGCGGTTGGTCAGGAGCGTGCTCAACCCACGACGCCTGTCAAAGCTATCCGCCAATCAGACACCCGGTCGGTAGCGACGTCATGTGTTGCTGGGCCTGGCTTCAGCCGGCAAGTACACCCCCACCGGCCTGGTGAATCATGGGATATGTAGGGTTTTTCTTTGCAGAGAGAAGGAGACTGGGTCGAATGACTGCCAGAGGAATAAAATAACACACAGTTAGTATTTGTGTTTTGTCGGCAACATATCAAATAAGTGCTCCAATCGATCCATCAATGATTGATGACCTAATTAGTTTAGACTTTTGCAAAAAAAATCATTACAGTACAACAGGCCTGTTATCTAAAACAACTGTGGATACTTCATTATTATCATATATTCCAACAGTATTTTTCTTCATTGTCATCAATAGCAGCAAAAGTCTCGATAAAACATCACAAGAATAATAATCACATCATGTTTGTTGACCTGCGGACTATAGTGCTGTCCCACAGATGCCTTTTAAACTCAATTATAGTTAATTCATCATAACCAACAATGTTTTACTCAGTAAATCATAGTCAAGGCAGGCTAAATCGTGAAAATTCTGAATATTTTAAATGTTTGACAGTATTTTTTATAAATGCTCCAGAAGACTCGGTTTCCCAGAATTCACCGCGTTCAGACCGGCCTCTCCTCCTCTGGGTCCCCGCCCCTCAGCTGTGCAGCTAGGTAAACAAACAGGAGAGGAGAGCAAACGAGCAGCAGCAGGCACTTTGCTGGCTCTGGGCTCCCTCGGGGGAATTTTTTTTTTAATTTATTTTTATCAATTTTTAAGAATTTTTAATAATATCGTGTTTCCTACGAACTTTTAATACTTTGATACACTGGTTTTAAACATTTTCTAACAACGAAACCTGGCAAGGATTGGCTGTAGCTTGCCAGCTTGGAAACACTTTTTTTTTTTTTTTTCCCCCGTCATTTCGACAAAGAGTGCTGATGAGCCAGCGAAGACACTGACAACACGACGTTTTTAATTTAGAAATAAGTACAATTCAGTGCAGTAATAACCGACACACTGTCAAACGCGACCTGTCGTTGCTGCCGTTTGCGAAGCTAACGTCCCGTTAAACCGAAGCTAACGTCAACGGCAGCTAGCCTCAGGGAAGAATGACGGCGGTTCAGTTGATAAACATCCAACGGTTACTGGAAGCCGCGGAGTATCTTGAAAGGAAAGAAAGAGGTGAATACGTGTGTTTAAATGTGTGTGAAGCTGAGGAGTAGGCGCCTTTAAACATCTGCTTCCAACATAGGTGGATGTGTGTGTGTGTGTTTTTGTACAGTAAACACCAGAAAAAGGAAGTGCTGTCAGCAGATTTTATCTGGTGTAGAGTAAAGACAGTCACAGACGTGTACATGTTCACGTCAACCTTAAACGATTGTGTATTGTGTCCAAACTTGGCTAACCGTTAACCACAAATTGTCTCTCAACAGAGTGTGAACACGGATATGCTTCGACATTTCCGTCAAATCAGAACACAAACTACCAGAGGCAAAGAAAATTCCGAAATAAGAAGTTCAGCAGTAACCACAATAGGTAAGATTATCTCCGATGACTCCTGTTTCAGTTGTTGCTGTAGTTTTGATTGACGATGCCGTGCACTTGCTTTAAGCACCAGCGGCTCTGCTAGCTTTCTATCAGCTGATTGTCAAGCGGACTGCAGTGGCTGAGGGTAAGGGATCATTGTGAAAGTGACGGCTTCAAAAGAAACGAAAAAAAGTCACTTGTTATGTTGTGAGTTTTCTCTCACCCCTGGTTTCACAAAAAACACCATGGCCTTTTGCTTGTCTTCAAATGTTTTTCTATGTTTTTTGTTGGTAGTCATGCTCATTTCCTCCTCGTGACAAATGTATTTTACACTGTGGGAGAGAGGGTTAGTTTTGTCTTTTGCCCTAAAGGGGGGAAGCTGCTATTTATGGCTGTTGTTGTTTGCAGACATCCAAAGGTGAATACGTGGTGCCTTTTTCAGGACTAATGATGTTTAGAGTAGACAGTAATTTGCTGTCTCACCTTTTTAGTATATCCTGAAAAAAAAAGAAAAAAAAAAAGAGAGCATGTCTGCACTAGTCATTTTATTTCCTCTTTTTGTATGCACCATCAAGCACACAAGGTGTTGATGTGTGCTGTGGAACATATGTTTAATAGTCTATTCTGTAGCTGGATGCAACACTGTCTGGTAATCACTTCATTTGCTGCCACAAAGATTAAAGCACAATGCAGAAACTTGGGTTTCGTTGTAGGAGAAACAGATGAGAATCTTCCAAGTTAAGACCCACTGGCATTGTGTTTTTTCTTGGTGTTAGGCTGCTTACATTAATCTATTGTCTATTGACAGTCCTATATCAAACACAAGCCCCTCTATCTCTCTCTCTGTCTCTCTGTCTCTGTCTCTGAGCCTTTTAATATTAATGCAAGAGCGGGCCACAAACAGGAACTGCGCATTACTCATCATGAGCGCAGAACGCTGCCTGTTCTGCATGGCAACAGTCATGATCATATATAGGTCTGAGGTCGTGTGCGTAAAGCTTCCAAAGAATCAGAGGAAATTCCTCACGAGCATGTAGAATAATTGTGTTTCGGATCAATATCCTCTTCATTGTCAAATGAAAATCCTCCAAACTAAAAGCTTTTTCGTGGCTCAGTTTTGGCCTTCGAATGAGCAGGAAGGTTTTTTTTTTTTAAAGCACACAAATGTGACACCAAGAAGAATGATATTTGTTTCTGCTCTCTACAGAGACGTGTTCACAACTCACTCAGTGAGGTAACACCATTTAGTATTTTAACACCATTTCCCATCCTCATGTTGTGATGCAGTTCTGTTTCATTCCCACCGGAATTGCACATCTTGCAAACCAACAAAACAGCATTATTTGGAGATCCCTAATGCTGCCAGGGTCACTGATGGGGCACATGTCTGCGTCATTAGCAGTCTACTTTTATTCAACCACCCTATTTATGGCCTGCTGACTTAGGTGAGAATTCTTGCTAATTACTCAAAGTTGTGAGCCATTTTCACCTGGCAAGATTACAATTTCCGCAGAGGTAAAAGCAGCACGCCTCAGACAGAGAGGCTCGAACAGAACATCTACAACTCACAGCTACATTATCTCCTATGTGTGCGTTCTCAGTGATAAAAAGAGATGAGTATTTTTCTAAATGAGAGCATACAGTACTGACACCTCCTGTTCTTTCCTTCTGTTCATCACTCGCTTAAAATAACTCTGAGGAAGCTCCAAAATGAATGTTAAACCGAGTTTCTTGAAATTATGATGATACAGTAATTAGAATAACCGTAACAGTGCATTTCTTTAAACACAGTTTGCTGGCTGGCAGTAGCTTGCTCCAGCTGCAGTCACCTTCTTGGTGGCGTGTTGAGGCTTAAAGTGATGGGCTTATCTGACTCTGTCCTCTCTTGCCTACCGTACCGTTTATAGAAGGGTTGCTTTATCTCCTTGACCCACTCTGTGCGTGCATTAACATGCATACATGCTTGCACACATACTAGAGAAGGAAGTGTGCTGCAGTTATATGTGTGTGTGTGTGTGTGTGTGTGGCCTTGAGCCAGTTTATAATCTGTGTTGCATTGTTGTTGAGCTCCGCACGGGCAGATATCTGATTTAGGAGGCAGCGAAATGGATTTGTTTGCGATGATAAAAACCAATGGGATTGATTGGTATCACTTTATTTGAACGAGTGTGCATAAGATTGACATGACACTGTCATGAACATAAATTAATCTTTATGACCGTTGCCATGAAGGTTGTCTATTGATACTTCAATAAACACTTTTGCAATACAACGTGTTTAATACGATATGATCCGATCATTGAAGGTGCGGAAGCTAAAAAAAAAATTTAAAAAAAGCACACAGATCTACAACCTGATGTACAACATGTGAGCCAGGACTTCTTTTTTGCTGTAGTATTTAAAGAGATATCGAGAGTATCATTTTTTAAATATTGGTATTGTATCAAATTTAAGATTCTAGTATCCTGACAATCTTAGGTATCAAGATGTAGTGTGTGTGTGTGTGTGAGAGAGATTATGGATCAGGGCTGACCAAACGCCTGCCTCATTGTAATAGACAGTGTAACAGCATTGCCCTAAAATGGACTCCCAGTTCTAAAGTTATTTCTCTATGGGAAAAATAATTTGGATTTTCACATAATGTTCTGTCTTTCTCTGTGTTATTACCAGCATTTTAAACTTTGAAACATTTGTATCTCTGATGACACTCCGTTCTTTCATTCTCTGCAGTCATTTTCAAGATTAGGCAGTCATGGTTTAAAAGTGATAATCAGCCAAAAAAAACCAAAAAAAAAACATTATTGCACACCGAATCAGATAGTAGTGAAATTCTCAGAGTTTGGAAAAGATTACAGATCGGGATGGGGGTTTCTAAGCAACACAGACACAGTGACAGCGGATGACGCAGATTATGCGCTCCAAATTATTCATCCTCTTTCAGCAAAACTATTGCTCTGACTCACAGTTACAGATTTCAGTGGACCCACTACCATTAGACAGTAATTATATATGTAGATAAAAAGCTGCATTGAACACAAGGCTGTGACTTTTGTTTCCCAGACAGAGAAATTATTTTGGAACTGCAAGCCAATTTTAAAGATGACAGCGTTATGGTAGCCAAACAGAAGACATCAAGCTGGTTTAGATTTATCAGTTTGTAATTTTTTATGTGTGACTGCTTGGCTGAACAGCGCAGCCACACATGACTACTGTGGAGGGTTGTAAAATATGAAAGTAACCTGTCAGCAGTGTATGTGTGAGCACTTAGGTTCTCACAGGTTTTCAGGAAGTGACCCAGACCGGCTTACTTGTGAGCCCTGTGTTTTGCTGTAATAGCAGCCACTCAACCTGGCCATAGACTATCATGTCATGTTAAATCAAATACACTGGAACACTTGACTTAACATCCAGTCTTGCATACCCAACTGCATGAACATGAATGTGTTCAGATAGAGACATGTGGTGTTTTTATTGGTGTAAATAATTAAACTCGATAAAAAAATTCTTTTGCAGCAGGCCCACATTTTTACACACTGAACCTCAGCCTCAGTCCCTCTGTCTTATCCCGCTCTACCTCCTTCCTCCGCCATTCTTATCTCCCCTTTTTCCATATTTCCTGTTTCTGTAATAACAAGATGGCGGTTTTGTCAGCCGAGCTCAGTAATAATATAAAACTTGTCGAGCAATATTGATAACCCGCAATATACGGAAGTGTACATGACTTAGGAGAGGTCCACCGAGTTCACCCCCTCCTTACCCCAGTTTATGTGGATGGGAACTTGGCCATTTAAGCATCAGGAAGGACGTCTTGTCTCCCTTCAGTATGTTGCCACACAAAGAGACTCTTAGGAACCAGCTGATTCACTTTACATTATTAACAGAGCACTGAACCCTGACTGCTGCATGCACAGGGTGAGTGTGTGGGTGCACCAACCCAGAAGCACGTGCACACGCACACACGCACACAAACACACACTCTCTACATCTTCCCAGAGTTGTGCTGTGCATTATTGAGACTGTGTAATGCCTCGGGGAATGCCTGGTTGTCACGATGACGTTTGTTGGTGTAAAGGCTCCACTGCACTGGACCTAGAGTTGGTCTCATTTGGGATTCATTAATAGATTCATAAATCTAATTTGACATGGTGATTTACTGGGCCTCTTTCGGCCCCTGTTTGGCTAGCTCATTAAGTTATTATCTTACACCATATCTCCCCAAACTCAGTTAATTGCTTTTTCAGGGGGAACAGATACTGCCAGTGTATACTTTTACTTGTTGAGATACAAAGGTCTACATTTGCTCTTTATTCAACAACTTCTGCTTTCTGTCTTTGCAGGTCCACACATAATGAGCTGGAGAAGAATAGGTAAGTTGGCATTAAAATTTCAAAACATTTCACCTTCAAATCACAGAGCACAGCCTGCAGGCACGTGCACACCCTGTCCTGACATGTGAACAAGTCCACCATGGCCTACTTTCATTTTGCCCCACAATGTTTTTTTTTCCCTTTGTCAAGTAAGCACTTCCTCTTCAACAGGTCCTTAAAACCAAAAGTAAGAGGTGACCCAGTTGTGTCCAGTTAAAGACAACCTTCTCTTTCTCACCTATTTAGAGTTGTGCAACATCTTGGTTGTCGGACTAACAGGGAGGAAAGGATGCATGCAGGCAGAGCTGGAACTTAAGTCAAAGGTTCAGTGCGTGTTTTGATGTGAAGATGTTTTTTGATTGGTGCAGTAGTTGCAACAAAGTCGGTCCTATATCTGAACAAAATATCCTTTCAGTAGCTTTCTAGCCTGAACATAGTTCTAAACTGAATTATATCTCTGCATTAAAGATAGTATCTTCAGTGGAAGAAATATGGGGTATTCAGGGAGACCTTGGCTTGTGATGGTTTACCACACCGTCTTCTGAAGAGAGCAGAAACTGGTTTCTTAGAAGCCCTTATCAGATTGAGTTCACCACCCACATAGGGTGCTTACCGGTGTTTATGCACTGCGACTTTGCAGACTCCAGGAGTCAAGCTGCAAAGGTTTTTTTTCGACACCATAAATAAGAGTGGCTAGACTTGCAGGATTTATGGTAAATGGAAAAAAAAACCTGCCTTCCATTTCATTATCTCTGAGGGTGTGGGTACAATGAAAGGATGTGGGAGGTTGGATCCATTCAGTGTAATTACATATCACCTCGGTCTGTTTTTCTTTGCCATTCTCCCTGGCAGCCTCATCTAAAAGAATGGGAACATTGGAAGGAGAGGCGTCCAGCGAGTTAAATATAGACAAGAGTTGATGTGTCATCTTGGTGTTCATATGTGATGCCACACAAGGCCAGCCGGTCAACTGACCGGCCTCGGCAGATTGCGGCACACATGCGGGGTTGTGCTGTTTTTCAGTGCACCACCCACACAAATACATTTCAAAGGAGCTGCTCAGATATTTGTTCCTACAACACAGTGTGAAGGCTGTTTTCGTCACTCCTTCCACATTCTCGCAGCCAGACACTTTGTAGTATGGCCTGTTCCTGTGGCCATTTATGGCCTATAGTCATCTCTGCCAATCTGAGCAGAGTAGTGTAGAGCTGTAGATGGCAGAACAGAAGGGCTGATTCTAGATGGTGGCATAGCACTGAATTATGGTTACTGCAGAGTTATGAACCATTAGAGAGATAATTTAATTAAGGGAAATTAAACTCCATGCATAATAAAACTGATCTAGCCAAATGTAAAAATAGACTACACTCTCATTTGTGCATTTGACAGCATTAGATTTGCATCAGTGTTTTCATTCCCTCCACGAGAATCTCTTCTTTCTGGCTCCACCTTGCTTGACCGTTCAGACACAAGCCCCTTTTACACAGAGATCCTCCAACAGCATGGTAAAGAGTGCCCGTCATTACAACGTCCTTTTTGACATTAAACCAAACAACGGCGGCATAATGCCACCCCAGTGTTTAATTTTAGATAGCTTGCCACCGTTCCAGAAGCAGAAGAGGCTGAATGTCGGTGGAGCCGATCATCATAGCAACGCTACTTCAGCAAATGGGGAAACAACACACGGGAGATTTACTTTGTACTTGAGAAGCTACAGTGTAGTGTAAGTGTATTCACTTGCAAACTGTAACCTACACTGTACATTTAAAGCCAGAGTGCATCAGCATCTAAATTCACTGTACCTTTCTGCCCCTTTTTATTTCACCACACACTCACTACGCACACATGCGACCCGTCCTGCTGGTTCCCCCTTTTACACAGACAACGATTTGGCACTATTACTACCTCCACTGCTGGCTCAGAGCAACAGAACAACAATAACTACCCCAGTTCTGTCTTTGTACCTTTTTTTTATGGAGAACAGCAAAGCAGAATAACGACAATCTTGTCTTGAACAGGCTGTATAAAAGGGGGCTTCAAAAAGAGAGCCGCAGCAGGACAAATCAGGCTGGGAACAGGTCGTCCTGGACAGAACCAAATCCAGATACCGATACCTTGTTCCCCCCTACCAACGCTTTTACAGCAGACACAGTGAGCATGGTGTTGTTTGTAGTTGACCAGGACGTGGCTAATTTGAATTTTCATTAGCAAAGAAAAGGGAAAAAATTGAAATGTTAATCCATCTTTTTAGAAGCACTCTTAAAGTCAGAATCGTTTATAATCCCCCCTTTTTTTTAGCCAGCGGTTAATCCAATTCCCTATAAGCGCATGCCTCACTGTTAGCTATATGTATCAGGCATAGTTGTTCACCCAAGTGTGTCAGGCTTATACCATGATTCTACAGCAGCAGCAGCTTTCGTTCCATCTCAGCAGACTTCCAAGTCTTGTAAATTGGAGGTTGCTCCCTTATGGTCCAGCCAGACTGGGACCGTTTTTTTTTAAAAGACTTATCAACCCTATTTATCTGCCACCAGTGAGACGATTTGCCTTGCATGGCTACCACAGGTCTTGATAACCTCTGTGACAAGTCGACTCGTCGTGATAGCTGAGACCACAGGACGCAGATAAAAGGGACAGAAAGAGGATGGGGTGAAAAAAAAAAAAACACATTCCAGATGCTCACACTGTGCAGCGGGACCAGATAACGTGGTGGTTCTGCTGCTTTGATCATGTACCTCCTAACAGCCCTATTTTACTTCCACATGTCACTACTAAATTACACTGCCTTAGTAGGGTTTAACAGTAAAAAGCCTTGTATGCCGGCACGTTGCCGTTCCACCCCTTTGATCTCGCAGCCTCCCGCTTATTAGTCCTTTTTCTTTTAAACATGATGATAAATTCCTCAGCTCAGGTTAGTTGTTGGGTGATCCTTGTTTGTCATAGCGTTTTTCATTACCAACTAAGGTATTCAGAGTTTAATTCTGTTGTTATTTCACCAGTTGTTTTTCCTTCTCTTTTGGATGATGACTCTGATTATGGAAAATCAATACAACAGGCTTTTACTTGCTACAATAAATCCACAAGAACTGTCACTTATCATTTACCCTCCTCCTCCACCACTGCGACCTATTCATTTTAACAATGTTTATCAGGGCCAGACTTTATAATACACATGGCAAATGATTTCCCCTTCAGTGTCCAGGCAGTGGAAGCAATATTAGCTTTTCTGCTTGATTCTTTATGGTGAAGTTGGGTAAACAGTGTGTGTTAAACACCTTTCGGTTTGCGCCTGTGGAATATTAAAAAGGCTCGGTCTTGCCCATTAGACTTGGAAGCCTGTTGTCCTTGGGTGGCGTGTGAGGGACATCCGTGAGGTCTGCCCTCTTGGGATTTGTTGTGGCTCAGTGGTATGTGAAATGGTAAGTGAAGATAGTTTTGCCTCATTTGCAACTGTCAGGTTTTTGTTTTGTATGCGTCTGGGTGTGATATGCTTTCTGTCTTTTGGTATATGAGCATGTTAGTATACGGTTTCCTTTAGACTGTAGCTGTTAGAACTACAGACCTTCTGATAGAAAGTAGTTTTACTAAATTCACTTCAGGCAAGACGTTAAACTCACCACTGAATATCACTAGAAAAGGTGTCACATTTTTTGTCATAACTTTGTTGGGATTGAAGCCCTTCATGTATTCCCATTCTTTCTAAGCTATGAATTCAGTACTGTTGTTCCAGCCTTGGGGCCGGATGAGTAGTCAAACATGAATAAGCCTAGCTACATTTTTTCTGGCTGTACTGATGCTCCACAAAGAAAGCCAAACTGCTTCACCAGCCTTTCTGTTGACTTCACAGTGAGTGCAACCTATTCTCATGCTTTGCTGCAGGGCCTGAAACTGGGACCATTTGTTCGGACCAATGTGACGACTTGTAAGCTTTTCTTGGCTCAGAAAAGCAGCTTAAGGGACTTGATCTTTGGTCTGGTGAGCTCAGCTAGAGCGCGCACACGTGCTGGTTCTCACCCCCCCCTTTCGCAGGCTACCCATTGCTGGTTTCTCGATAGCGTAGCTTGACTTTGGCTTAGCTAACGACTGTGTCAGAGGACAAGGAAGTAATTGACAGGCTGATGGGATGAGCAGAAGGATAGGTCAAACACACCTGACTAAGAGGAAGTGTTGAGCAGCACCCAAGCCAGATCCTCACTTCCCATTGTGTCAGTGTGTGCACTGTGAGCATTTCCGTCATATAATTAACACAGTGAGACATGAGCCAGTATCGGGGTGGGGCCAGCCACCAAGAAACACTCAGATGATGACAAATTGTGGCTGTAGCCAGATATCCGCCTCCTCTACCAAGCAGTGTGGCAGCTGTAATGAGGAGGTCATATTCTGTGTAGCGTTAAAGTTAAGTTGGCTCATAAGATGGTGAAAGTACCCTATAAAGAAAAGCACATACTTCCTTCAGCCAAGACAGAATACTTGTGTTTTCACTAGTGACATGTGGGAGTGTAGCTCGGAGTTGACATTGAGGAGGAGTGAATTACCCTTCATTGATTTACCTTTCATTCGCACCTGCCTGTTGGGTTGCCAGGTTTCTGACAGTAGAAAGTTCTTGTGGATTGGCACTATTAGGGGCCCAGTCACATAGCTTTTTAAGAGAGGCACTTTTCTAAAGAAACGCACAAATAAAAAGGAGGGAAAGCACCGCAAAAAGGATCAAAGAAAGTTTTGCAATGTAAGTTTAAGCTCAACACTTCCTGTAGGCTCTTTTTGCAGTGAAATTATGCTATCTGGAGAAGCGTCATTGCATTTCTTATTTATTATTCATTAACCGTTTGCTGTAATTTCAGTATGAAATGTTCCAATTTGAGATTGAAGCTCCTTGAGATGTTCCCAGTGAGACAGCAGACCTGTGCAGTCCTGGCATTTCCACCGACTCGCTGTCAGATGTAGAAGACAGTGTTAAATATAGAGGTCACCATTGTTTTGCCTCACATCCTCAAAATTCATCCCCACACAGATGTTCTGTAGATAGGTGTAAAACCGCCCCACACAGGGGATTGGATGTCTGCACTTGAAGGCTCACCCATCACTCCAATCTCGTCTCGCTCTTCTGACCTTTTGACTCATGTTATCTTGGCGCCTTCTTGTTGTGCCCTTATCCTGCAAAAGTGCATTTGCACAGCATTCTGTGGAAGGACAGTGTAACCAAACGGAACAACGCCGGATGAGCATGCGGGGCTTAGTCAGCAGGCTGAAGTCCGGGTAATGCAGGCGTCTATTTATTTTGAATGACTGAAATGGAACATTTTTTAGTGAAATCAATTTGTTGTAGGTGTTCAAATCAATCAATCAACTTAAAACGGGGACTGCATGTTCAGGCTGTGCTGCAGTGTTCTGCAAAGTGTTCCTCCCACATGGTGTGTTGTTCAACCTGTGCCATTAACAGCATTGTGTCAGGCTTGTTAATAAGCCCACTTTGTCCCGAATGGATCAGGCTGCGGTTACATACTGTTCCAGGAAGAAATGCTCCTGTTTTCCTTCCTCAGCTCATCACGTTAGCAGCTGAGCTAACTTAATCCGTACCCTAAGAAGAGAGAGAGAGAGAGAGGAAGACGGAAAGCAGGGGAAATACGATGCTTGCTGAAGATACAAGACAGACTCAATTAGGCTAAATCTGACTATGGCTTCTATTTTTAGCTGTACAGCTGGGGAAAAAGGGGGAAACACCAGTGCCTTCTGACCAATCATAGAGGTTAGCGTCTAACCAATGAGATGAAGGCGCAGTGAAAGAAGTCCCCACCCCTTACTCTGACAACAGCTACCTCACATCCTCTCCCATCATCAGTGCGAGCTGAATGTCATTAAGTCTTAAGTCCAACACCAGTGGAATGACCGACATGCCAACTGGGTTAAGTGACTTAGCCTTAGTGAAGTAGTTTAACCTAGGTGAGTGGGAAAGTGAGTGTGTTTGGACACATGAATGTGTGTTTTAAACATTGATGTAGAATATTTGCATTTCTCTCTCCCACCCCCACCCTCTACTAGATGTATATATAAGAGGATGTGGTCTGACAGGGCAACCCCCTCACGCGCGCACACACACACACACGCGCGCACACATGCACACATCCACCCCACCCTCCCTGCTACCAGAGCAAACATCTGGCTGGATCTCCCTGGCTTTACTCCAGGCCCATTTTAGGAGCCTGGCCATATTGGAGTTTTAATCTAAAGCCTCGTGTCATACATGGCTAAATGGGTAAGAAGCGGTGTGAGTGGCTCAGTGGTGTTGTGTGAGATTCAGGAAGGAGGACAGTGGGACGAATGGAAGGAGAGCTGGACAGATGGGGCATCCACGGTGACTTAGGGGGTTTAAGACGCTGACTAAATCATTCGAGTCAGTCGTTGTATGTCATCCATCCTTGTAACGGAAATAAAGCCTCCAAGAAGGGTTGGGCAGATTAATGTCACATGATCTGGTATTGATTACATCGCTTGTTTCACTTCTAGGTTGTGTGTTTCTTGTACCCAAAGGCATGTCCCCTCCTCTATCTCATTTCACCTCTGTCCCACTAACTCCATTCGTCTCTCTCTCCCTCCCTCCCCCCTCTCTGGCTCTGGCTATCTCTTTCGTTAACTCTATCTCTTTGTCCCTCCTCCTCTTCCTCTTGTCTCTCTCCCTCTCTCGCGCCCTTCCAACCTTTGTCAGTGGAGCAGATTAAAAGGCAGTGTGCACGTGTGAACTAATCCGTGTGTTAGTGATGGGCTTCAGCCTCAGAATCTCTTGGCCGTGCCGCACAGTCAACACACCCCCCCCTACTCTCTACTCCAGTGAACTCTGCATGTGTGTGTGTGAGTGTGTACGTGTGTGTGAGCACGTGTTTATGTCTGTAGCTGCTGCTGCTGCACTATTCTTTCATCCCTTTTCTTTCAAACTCACTTGTCTTTTTATTTCTGTCTCCTCTGTTTCCACTTTCCTCAATCTGTCCTCCGTCCTTCCTGTGTGCCATTGCTATTTGTCATGGCGGATGCCGTTTCTGGCTTGGAGTAGCTTCAGCGGATTTAGCGTGACAACAGTATTGGTCTGCCTGGTAATCAACTGCGTTTCACTTTATTTACTACTTGTGGCCTTGGGATTGGTCAAGCAGGGGTGGGCTTGGGTTCCTGCGAGTCCAAATTGATTTTTTTCAACTCCAATTTGCATTTTATTGCCCCCAGTTTCTAGTGCGGTTTCAGCCTCGAATCCATATGTGAGCTTTACTGCCAGTCGGAACGATACTCTCTCTCCTCCACACACGCTGAACCTCTTTTTTTGGGATTGAGGTCACAACTGCTTGAATGCTCAGAAATATCAAAGTCCCTTTCCCACCCACCCATCCACCCACATGCAGCCATGCATTTTCGCCCCCTCTGCATTTCTGTTTTTCCCTCCAGCCTTCTAACTAGAATATGGGTCACCATCCAACATAGTTCCCATGGAATCCCAAAACTTGTTAATAATTATTTCATTCCTTAGATGAGAAAGCGGTTATTGTGTGTGGGAGAGAGATGAGCATTCCTTCATTCCTCAGGGCTGTTTGTCAAACTTAACAATTGGCTGTCAGTTTGGACAGTGTAGTAAAACCCTCAACGGATGATTGAACGGTTAGAACGTGGCCCACAGGCTATATACCGAAGTTGGTGGCAGCAAAGTGCGAGCATTTCCTTTTTTTTAAAGAGCATCCATAAGAGTCGAGTGTGTTTCTATCAATAGACGCAAAGTTCCGTGTCCCCTGTCCTTACCTCGTTGCATGTTCACTGTCAGGCAAAGGATAAAGATGTGGAGCTTTAACAGAAACACTTACAGTCGAAGTAGCCTCATGTGAGCGTACCTGTCACTGTCAAAACAAAGAACATGTTATTACTGGCTTAGTTCACTTGGTCCCGTGTTCTTTGTAGCTCAATGAGTAAAGCATAGCGCTTAATCTTTCAGGGTTAGGGGTTAAATTTCCACCGTTTCCACCCATGCATAAAATGTACACACTCGTGTTACTTTGGATGAATGTGCTCAATGCGTAGCATGCCATGTCTTTCGTGTGTTTCCGAGTAGTTCATAGTATTTGGCTAAGCATTTCGGATTTTGAAACGGACAAGTAGATTTTAGTCGTTTGCCATCACGGAACTCCCGACAGACTGCCTCTCGTTTATGCCCATGGCTAGTTTCTGGGCAGATTACACACTCCCCTTCCTCCCCCACTCTCTATATCTCTCACCCTCTCTATCTCGCTCTGACTCTTTGCATCTATCCCATCTGTCTGTGTTCCATAAAGGAGATGAGGGAAGCATCAGTCTGTCAGGAAAAAAAGAGAGCCTATAGTTGCTGTAGGGCAAAGATAGCTCTAATCTTGTGCGTGCGCATGTAGAAACGTGCCGCACTAAGTGATGATGTGCAGTTCCTGTGTTTTTTTTTTTGTTTTTTTTAATCTTCATCTTAGTATCAAGAATGTCATTTAAAGTCCTGAAGGTCCAATGCATTGTCCAGTGCGTATTAATGCCACTTTAACAAAAGTTACATGTCACGTGCCATCCCTGAGTTGATGTTAGAGCCATCTGTCAAGTCATAAATCATCAACATAAAGTTTTCATCAAGAAGGATGAAGGACCCAGTATGATGACTTTGCCATCTTAATCCAGACCTATTAAACATATAAGCTTGTCTCCATCTGCGTTTGTCATTTCCTCAATCTGCCATTTATAGCTCAGATAATAAAGCTGTAGTTGGCTGATGCACGTACAGCCGGCGCCAGTTCTGCAGCCAGGCTGTTGGCTCTTTTTAATGAGCGTTTCAGCAGCCAACCTAGTGAGCGGTAGTTTCCCCAATAAAAAAAAACATTCAGTCAGGTGCCACTGACTGTACGGGTTAACATGTGACCTTGTCTGTGTGACCCCACAGCGGTCATGTGAGGGAGGACAAAATGACACCACCACCACCACCAACACCCCCTCCCCCTCCATAAAGGAGAGACACACAGAGGGCATAAAAAGCAGAGAATCCTAGAAGAGGCATCTTTAGCAGGAACAACAAGCCTGGTCTTTGTGTTAACTCAGCGGGCCAGTAAACAAAGGTGGGGAGCAAACACAGAGAAACCGTTGTGTTCCCTGTGTAGTGTTTGTGTTACATTATATGCTCGTGTGTATGGGGGCAGGCTTCAGTGCAGAGGGCACAGTTCACGTTTATTCTCCTGATCTAATAACTGCACTACGGTGACTCCTACATTCACAGCAAAGCATCACGGGGAACAAATGTATGAGCTGCTGTGTGTGTTGAGCCCTGCCCCTCTCCATGTATATTGTATGTGACCATCTGCAGAGTATGGATCAGCGTGCCACATGTTCTCATGTTGTTTCACTATGTATGATCCTTTGCCTTTGTACCATTTAAGCGACCAGCATCCTCATGCGTGCTATTTTTAACCGTGGCATAATGGAGTTGGAATGTTTTGGAAAATTATGCTTGAAGAACAGAAAGAAAAAACATCTGTTCCCACATCGTCTGTGTTTGATTTAATTGCCCTTCCACCACACAGTGAGATAATTTGCTGTTGATTCGATGTAGTGCTCAACGGACATGGTTTAGTCTGCTTTAAATGAGGCTTTGCATTACAGAATACTCTAATCACTCCGATAATCTTTGTCATCACTTTGAATCATGATTTTTAAATGAGCCTCTGAGCTGGTGAAGGAGTAAGACAGAAGAAGAACAATAGAACTCCCTCGCAAAGTGAAGTATTTATGTTTTTTTCCTTTTGCGCGTCACTTTAGGAGATTTACCGCTGAGACGGTCATTGGTGATGTGTAATTAGTGTAATAACTGGGTGAAGGGGCAGATTTCCTCCCCCTCAGCATGTATTAGAAGTAGGTCAAATCGTATGTGTGTGTGTGTAAAGGAGTTTGAGAGAGTGGGATTTGCCCAAGTGAAGTGTATTGACTGGTATCTGGGCTGGAAATCTGACCCTCCCCTTTTAAGAGCACGTCCAGTAATTATGTCAGACATCTTGGATGGCCTGAGAAGTTATCCATTATTTATGTATTCACAAGTTAAGAATCTAGGGCAGCCATTTTTTTTAATTTTTTTTTCTCCCCCTTCCACTAACGGTGTTGGCTCCAGAGGACTTTGAATGAAAAATAAGCAGAAACCTAGGTTGCTTTGTCAGTGCTGTTTTCAGCTGCTTTTTGTTTCCTGAATATAAGAAAAAGAAAAATAGTATTCAGCCCCCGTGTCACCCTTCAGGCCCAGGTGTTCTTTTATCACATGAATATGTTCGAGTAATGTCTTCAAAATAACAGAATGTATCTGAGCACGTAAAAATACTGTCTTTCATAATTACTACTTTCAAAACAACATCTCTGTGCCCTGTTAAGGAAGTAAAGGAGGAGCACTGGAAGATTAGATGTTGTTAGCATCAGATAATCACATCAGGAAGTAACTCAAGTCCTTTATGTATGTATTTATGTGTCATTAAATATATTTTGCAAATCACTGACGGTGGATTCAAAACACACTTTGCTTGTTTTGAGAAATAAGACCAATTTCAGTTTTGTGTTTCCTTACCGTCTCACAGAGTCCTAATATTAATATCAGAGAATACTAGTGCCAGCCAGACTTCATAGGGGATAACAAGAACTATGGCCCAGCTTAAAAATGAGCATGAACATGTGACGTTTCTGCAGTCGAAATGTTGGTGAAGTTCCTGAGTTTCCTTTAAACGCACAGTTCAACACCATAAAAGACAAGACAGTCTGTGTGGTGGTATTTTAACAAGACTGAGGATGTGTTGAAATGAGAATTGAAAAGCTTTCTGTGCACGCAGCAGCCCTGTTTGCAATATCGTCGCACTTCCCTCTTGCATTGTCCCTCCAGAGTCGCTTGGAATATTTTCAAGTCGCTGCCGCAGTTGATTGCTGCTGTCAGCTTGATGATGTCGGACAGCTTGTTGGTGCCCTTACACTTGTTTCACGTCATGCTGACAAAACATTTAAAGGGGTACTTGTCAGCTCGTGTCTGACTCTAGTTTTTGACTGCAGAGATATCACGTATCAGAATGTGTGTGTGTGTGTATGCATGTTGTACAGCGAGGTGTGGGTGCCCTTCATCCAAAGGCATATGAGCTCTTTATGTGTGTGTGCGCATAGATAATAGAAGGACGAGAGAGGCTGAGTGCAGAGCTGTTGTTGTTCGCTGCGCTGATGAGAGATGTACACATGATGTGCGTAGGTTCTGTAAGAGCTGTGGTGGGCAGCTCTCCCATACCAACAGGGAGAGCTTCAGAGTGCTTCTTTAAAAAGGACTCCGCTTCAATCACATCGGAGGCAGGTTGACGCATTTCATGAACAAGTGAAGCAGCTACAGTGAGAAGAAGAGCAGCACAGAAATGACGACAGATTTGTTTTTAATACAAATGCACATCTATTACCAATTATAATGCTAATTGTTAACCACTTGACTGCGTTTGTCAGTGTTATGAGGCGGAGCTTTGGGTTCAAACTAAACTGAACTGAAGCAAAGGGAGCACAAAAAAAAAAAGACTCAAAGTTGTTGGATTTGGGAGAAAAAGAGCAGGATCCTGCACGTGATTCATGGGGAGGTGGGATGAGAGCGGAGGCTGGATGAGGAGGAAAGGTGTGGTGCAGTGACCCGGGGCCGGCTGCTCTGCTCGCTCACATGTCAAAGCCAAAGGCAGGAGCTGCCTGCCTGCGTACCCATCTGGGGCCCATCAGGATCACACACAAGTCAGAGGAACACACACACACGCATGCATTAAATAGACACACAGACACACACACACACACACACACATGCTGGTAAAGTGGAAGTGCCCCATTGTCTCAGGAGGAAAGGGAAGTCATGCCTTTTGGATTTTGCACACCTGAGTTCTCCTGTTTTTCATAGGTGTGCAGCAGTGTAATCCATGCAAACGCATGCCACACACATTTGTTTAAAAAGACAACCTGCCGAGCCCTCTCGGATGTTCATCAGGTTGAAATTTCCAGTTTGATAGAAATAAATGACAATGACAAACACTTTGAAAGGGACAGTAAAGAATCATCTTTGCTGTTTGTTATACAGAGCACCATCAACTGTGGCGCCGTCGTGTAGGGGAAGTATGAAAACAAACTGACCATATTCGTGCAAATGCAAACTAAAAGCCTGTGTCTACACAGCTCTTTTATAAATGCTGTAACAAGCTGCGCATATTTACACTGTGAGTTCCAGGTAGCTCCCATGAACTCATGGGGGATCAGCTTCAGCTTTAGATGTGGTTTTCTTTTGAATAGCCAGTTCCATTATAAATCGATCTGTATTAAGACTCGAGTCCACATAAGCTCGCTGCCTCACTACCGGAGAGAGCGTGGGATTTCAAAAGCAGCTGAGCAGCTAAGGTTTACCCCGCAAGGCAGGAAACCAAACAAACCAAATAAAAACAAAACGCATTTATTGTATTCGCTTAGTTTCTCAGGAATCTCCCTGTGCTGCATACAAGGAGGAACGAGGCCTTTCTGCTCGCTGCTTGTCTTATTGTCAGCGAGGGATTTGATATCCCTGCTGTGCGAGACAGTTTGGAGCACAGGTCCTGGTAGCAACTGGCCACGTGTTATGTAATCCGCCACAGATGAAGAGTTTCCCATTCAGGTAACCTACAGCTCACTGTGTCATTCATTAGACACTGGAAGAGCAACAGCATTAACTACTTAGTCTGCTTTAGGGAGATTTTAATTTATGATTACTCCTTTGTCATCTTTTTTGCACTTTGCCTGTTGTCCTGTGCAGTTCTGGCCTTTGACTTAGATGTTGGTTTGCTTTGGTTGATGGTTTTGGGCACCTGAAGGTCTGATTTGTTTCTCGACTTGACTTTGTATAATCATTCCACGCAATCTACTATTTAATCTAAATACTTTTTTAGAAACAGAGCTGGCTAATAGCACAGCTATTATTGCCATTAGTTCTTTCTACAAACAGAAAGCTTTTAGCTCTTTAGCATGCCATTTGCTAGTGAGCACATCTCTCAGGAGAGCAATTTTAACTCCGTTGATGAAGGCGATGCCACATTAACAGCAGCATACTTTCATCCTGTGATGTCACATCCTTTTAACAAAGTGTACCAATCCAATCCTTAACCCAAGCAGCCAAGGACACGAAGTTACGGGGCCGCACACTAAATCCGTAGCTGTTTATGTAACTAGAACCGGTCTTTTCTAAGAACTCGGGCAAACAGTAGGCTCTGTTTCTGGTTGCTGTGTTACGTGGCTACAAGCGGGCGGAGAGGCAAAAAAGAGATCCTGGCTGCAGCAGGCAGGTATTTATGGTCACAAGCTGCCACTCATATGGTAAGCTGCGAATGGTTTAAGCTCCTTGGCCGTGGGTCTACATGATAAACAAGCCTTTTCATGGATTAGATACCAGTCTTGAGGGCATCACCAGTAGCCAGAAGCTTACGACCTTTAACCCTTTAGTGAGACAGTTAGAGATAGTGCAGGTGGTGCAGGCTAACATGATAAAGTAGTTCCTGCCATTATGTTAAGTTGACAGTGAGGATGTAATTGCTCGATTTTTGGCCCAGAGGGATTTCTGAAGTACTTCCCTGCTGAGAATAAGAGCTACAGTTTGACTTCCCATTACAAGGCAGGTAGTACACACTTTCTCTTCTCTCTCACAGTCACAGTGTGTGCCTCAGACACTCCCTCTTATGCTTTTTGGGGGCTTCTTTGCCTTCTGTAGTTATCAGAGTGCGTCATACTCCAGAGATTAGGACACGCAGACGTCTCATATGTCTGTCTATCAATAAGAGGCACAGTGAGGGTGTTTGCTGCAAACCAGCAGCATGTGTTACTTTAAGAGGAGATCACACAGTACGCAAGTACTCAAAGTGCTGAAAAAGGGCATGCGACTCCCCCTCTTCCTCCTTCATCATTATCATGTGGGTGTGGAGGGGTGTTTGTGGTTTCTCACTGACTCTGCAAAAAGTGGTGATTCAGCAGCTCCGACGAGTGACGCCTCACACCGCACTCACTAATAGAACCGTAATGGGATATTTCGGTCGTAGCCGTGGCCAGAAGTGCGGTGATACTCTGTGCGGTCAGCGTACCCCTCCACACATCTGTCATGTCAGTCGGGTCAGGGAGAAGGGGAGGGTTTGGAGACGCGCAGGAGTGGTTTTAAGTAAGGGTTATCTGAGGTTGTCTGCCTAGATGGTTGTTTTAATCTCAGTGGAAGTGCGGGAGAAGATCGTGGCCTCCGGTGTCTGGAGTTTGTTAACTTGACGCCTGACAGGCCAGACGTACAGACGTGCCCAAACATGACATGACAAAAAGCAAGCAAAGCAAAGTCAACCAGATGTCCGTACATTGTACACATGTATGAGTAGCAGTAGTAGAATACAAGTTTAAGGATTAAAAATGGGACATTTAGTTTATTCTAACATGTCCTCTCTTTAGCGTATCCTACACATCTCCCAGGTGGAGCTGCGAGTATCGCACCCCACACCCCTCCCCCCAAGCTGCCTGGGAAGAGTAGAATGTGATTAATTGCCAGCTGATATCTGTGTTCGTGTGTGTGGACTCTCAGGGCAAAGATGGCTGCGTTGGGGTTCAGATGAGACAAAAACAGATAGACGTTTCACAGATAAAGAGCTAAGGTAGACTCCGCTGTCTCCCGTTAATAGAGCTGATTGCACAGACAGATGACCTGAGCCAGAGCTGATAGTCATCACTGCAAACTCCCAGACTGAGAGCACACCGAACGTCTTATGACTTCCAAACTTTGAACACTGCAGACTGAATCAGGGCACCTCCTCTTTCACTCCCCAGACGTGCTGCACTCGTTCTTGTTGACGTATTTTAAAAGCACACACTTGCACATACTGTGCCAGTGTAATGGCTTGCGCTTGTGTTCTTATCAGCACCATCCATGCATAGCTGAACCTACCCTCCTTACACACGCACATGCACACACACACACACACACACACACACACACTTTGACATGCCTACAGACAGATATACTCTAGCCAAAGCTCACATGCCTGCCTCCACCACTCTTAAAGCAGCAGAGCGTAGCACAGGGAGCAGTCTTGCCCAGCCATATCAGTTCAGTGAATTCCTGCTCTGCTCCCCTGAGTTCGTCTCCTTTAGGCTCCTCCTGAGTCTGGGTCGTTCCACCGAGTCCACTGACTCTTAATGTCTCTCCACTGTTCCCTTCAGGCTAGCTGAAAGGGCAGCTCCTGCTAATGGAGCGCTGATTGTGTTATAGCCACAATTATCTCTCTTTACCTCTCAACTCGGGGCCATTAGCAGGATAGATAGTACCCGGGGCCTGTCTGCAGTCACAGAATAAGGGACTGTCAGGATGATGGAGCGTACGAGCCGAGCAGGATCCAGGAAATGCCATTACACCTTTCCTCCCTGCACCCCCCCCGGCTGTCCTCCCCTCAGCTTAAACCTGTTGTTTGTTATGTAGCCGAGAATGGTAACTAAAGCTGGGTGCAAGAAATACCAGCAGAGGATAATTTATCGTCTTGAGACTTACATGAGACGCGAATAATACGTAACCTGCTGTGCTGTTGAACTATAAGCCGGGGATTTACAATACAAAGTAAGAATACACAGCATCTTAATGAGCCTGCATCCCAAGATGACAAAATACTGCAATCATGTGGGTGCTGAATTGCAAATCTTTTAAAGGGAGAAATCCACCCTCAGATGGTTAGACCATGTTAGAAATATTCAGTACCTGCTGAGAACAGCTGTAGATTTGTTGCTTATGCATGGAGTGGGTGTAAAGTCATATAAATAGCTTGGTATCTTTGTTTAGCCTGCAGAAAACACCTCTGGATAACATGAGGGCCAGAGAAATGCTTGTTTCTCACTATTAGCTTGTTTAAACAGTGTCATATTGTGGACTTTCCCTTTAAGAGGCCCTCTGAGTTTTGATATAAAGTTACAGTGGCCTGCAACTGAGAGAAACTGGTTTGTAACCAGATTGTACTGGTTAAAATCCCCAAACAAGCTGGACAAGTCTAGTCAGGAAAAGTAAACGAGTAATCTGCCTGAACAATTTCCCACGTGCTACCGAGCAAAAAATTTGACTACCAGCATGCAACACATTTTCTATTTCACCGTCTTTCTTAGTTTTTCCCTGCCGTACGCGTATCTAATCATTCTGTTTGTCTGTCTGCTTCTGTCTTTCCTCTGCAGACGAGCTCACCTGCGGCTGTGTCTGGAGCGGTTGAAGGCCCTCATACCCTTGGGACCCGACTGTAACCGCCACACCACCCTGGGCCTGCTCAACAAAGCCAAAGCACATATAAAGGTGAGGAGAACTAGTTCCACCCAGAGCTGAAGCTCAGGCCACGGTTTATGCAGAAATATCCACCACGGGGTGAAAGAAGAATGTTGTAGAATTTAAGCAAGCAAAACAGCAAGCTCAGCAGTGGCATTTGAAATACATTTGACCCCCTAGGAAATAAAAATATGATGATGACACGCGCGTGCAAGTAACACACCCAAGCAACCATAAAAAAACAGATAACATCTTATTGCTTAAATGAGGCGGTAACAAAATGTTGA
The DNA here is from genome assembly GCF_000972845.2 of Larimichthys crocea. Lineage (NCBI taxonomy): Eukaryota > Metazoa > Chordata > Actinopteri > Sciaenidae > Larimichthys > Larimichthys crocea. The sequence goes on along the minus strand of NC_040020.1, from coordinate 33,521,664 downwards.
TACTAAAGATGCACTATCAAGCATAGAAATAAATCCCTGCTTGCATTTTATTTGTTTTGACCTTTGCTGCCAGATTCAACTACCTACTGCTGGAATCGCTCCATTCATTTGTGTTGCTGCCGAGGCGGCGATTAAACTGATTCCATGTTGTTATCGACTGCATTTTTATTGCAATTTTCACTGACTAGCTGTAGTTCCTCACACGGCCCTGACACTTGTCAGCCATTTCTTCACATCTGTAATGGAGGTGATTTATTTATTTGAAGGGAATACAATAGAGGGGGCAAAAAAGCATCTCCCTGAAGTTACATGATGTGTTGACTTTGCTTCTAATAGTGGCTCTTCAGCCAAAATGTAACCAGTATCCAGCTCCATCATTTCCCTGTCTGATCATCCAGTTTGGATGAGCTTATAACATGTTGACGCACCCTGCCTTATGCTTCCCCACCAGCTTTAAAAGACAGGCATGTGACTGCCTGAGATTCAGCAGTGTGCATGTGAGAGGCTTGGTGTAGCAGTGGTGGATAAAGCTAATATTGTTGTGTGTTCCCCTCCCACCCCCACCGTACTACTACTACTACTGCCACTGCTGCTGCTGTCAACTTGAGTCTCTCCACCGGTTGTTGACAGCCTATTGTTTTGGTCCGTCGCTGGGAGTCACATGAGGCTACAAGGTACAAGGCACAAACAGAGCCTTATCAGTCTCTGCCACGGCTGCTTGCTTATATTTAAATACACAAGACAGCGCAAACAAGGCAGGTTAGGGAAATCATTTCAGGGCTAGCAAGAAGAAGTCGCTTCGGATAAAAGCGTCAGCCGAATGATTAAACGTAATTTAAAAGCCAAGGGACACAACAGGTGGCCAGGAGTGGCTGCTAAAAACAGGTTTTGGGGAGTGTTTGTTTGTGCTACTGTCTTTGTATTCAACCTTTTGATATGAAAGGAATTTCCATACAAACGAAAAGTATCTTCCTCTTCAGTATCTCATCAGTATCTGTCGTTTAAGTTGTTCTTCCAGCTTTCCTTGTTTGTCTCTCAGTCGGCCTCTGCACCCAGCTACTAGCCTTGAGTCTCACCTTTTTGTCTCTTAAAGAAACACACACGCGCTTAATCTAATCATTGTAGTCTCACCCTGCTCCCTGGTCCACATAATTAACCTTTCTCTGTCTCCCCCCTTCTCTCTGTCCTGACCAGAAACTTGAAGAGGCAGACAGGAAGAGCCAGTACCAGCTGGAATCTCTGGAGCGCGAGCAGAGGCACCTCCAGCGCCAGCTGGAGCTACTGAGGGGAGGCAGCGGTGCTGCAGCCCAGAGCAGCCCAGGGGAGGGGGAGAGGATACGGATGGACAGTGTGGGCTCCACCCTCTGCTCCGACCGCTCTGACTCTGACCAAGGTGAGTGAGGGTCTTTTAAACAGGATTTTAGGCCAACACACCCTCCAGCTGCTTTAATTTGACGACTCTGAGGTCGCACCGACCGGAGTCTCTCTGGGACTGTGTGTGTAGTGAGGTGTAGCTGAAAATAATCAACACAAATTTCCTAGATAGAGGTTTGAAATGCGAAAGCTCCCTGAAGGGATTTAAACTAATCTTTGGTTAGGTGTAGTAACCAACAGCCAAATATGAGTGACACTAAACCAATGAATGAACAGATACATATTTATTTACATATATTATATTAGTGTAGTGCCATGTAAAGATTAAATTAAAGTCTGTGTAAAGGCAATTCTGAGATTTCTTTCAAAATACCGTATTTTCCGCACTATAAGGCGCATCGGATTATAAGCTTGAATAAATGGCCTATATTAAAACTGTTTTCATATATAGGGCGCACTGCATTATAAGGCGCAATAGAAGCTACAGTAGTGGCTGGGGTTGCGTTATGCATCCACTAGATGGAGCTGCGCTAAAGGGAACGTCAACAAAACCGTCAGATAAGTCAATCAAACTTTATTAATAGAATACAAACCAGGGTTCTGACAACTCCGTTCACTCCTAAAATGAATAAACAGCTGTTTTATTATTTTTCCCGAGGTAATGTCAGTGACGTAGTATTTTCGTGACACAAATGGTGTTGGACTGGAATTCCTTTTTACCGTTCTTACCGCTGTTACTTCCATAGACATATATACACAGACATATATACACAGACATATATACATAGACATATATACATAGACGCCTCATTGAGCAGGTTGGTCCGTTGCTGCAATACGTTAACATGTCCGCCATATTGGTTGTGGCAGATCTGCCCGTAAACTAATACAAGGAAAAGGGTTGCGCTCTACTTTGCCACAGCCAAAATGGTGGCGACGTCGACGTACGATTCAGCGCTCAATGCGGCGGTATATATGTCTATGGTTACTTCGGCGACGCCCCCTGACTACGGTAGCCATGATTAACCAATATTGATCCATATATAAGGCGCATCGGATTATAAGGCGTTTTGAGAAAATCGAAGGCTTTTAGGTGCGCCTTATAGTGCGGAAAATATGGTACATTAAATATGTTGGAAAACTAAACTTTGAATTATATATATATGAAATGTGGAGTTAAAACCATTTTTCACTAGTTTTCAGTCCAGGATTTTGTGGGTGGTCCTAAAGGGCGGCTCGATGACACGCTGACGCCACCCTGAGCATACCCCCGAACTAGCAGCAAGACAGAGATGAATTCCTTTTACTGTGTTTCAAAGTTAGTCATGTCATTTCCTGAACTCATCTGACACGTTTCGGTTGCTTCAAAATGGCTGCTTGACTGCTCCCACGAGTGGGCGTGGCTGAGAGTACTGCTCATTTTTACCCTTATTGACACCGAATTTCATAAAGTTGTTGATATTTTGAATTACTCAAATTTGGGTGAATGGATAATAACACTTTCTGCTTTGGTCTGACAAACTCAGAACACATATTTATTCTTACTTTACACAGACTTTAAGTGTTTGACCAAAAAAAACACATTCTTTAGCTTTTTATATAAAACCAACTGTGTAATGAAGTCCACTGATATTCTATGTTTTTATTATTGTCAAAAAATTCAACAAAAATATTGAACTTTGTAACCCTTTAAGGAACTCCAGTATCCTACTACTCAATATTTCACTGCCACAAATGAACCGTACAAAATCAATTTCTTAGTAGTCACAAATAAATAGTTTGTTTTCCCTTTCTTCTCTCTCGCTCTCTCCCGGCTGCAGAGGAGATTGAGGTGGACGTGGAAAGCACGGAGTTCTCCCATGGAGAGCTGGACAGTGTGAGCACAGCCAGCACCAGCGACCTGGACGACCACAGCAGCCTGCAGAGCATGGCCAGCGACGAGGGCTACTCCTCCTGCAGTGTCAAACTTGCCTTCTCCTCCTAGAGCCCCAGACCACCACCACCACCACCACCACCTCCCTGCCAAACCTCCCCACATACACCCAGTCACCTCCGACGGCGGCCACGCCCCCCCACCCAAGCTAACAGCGCTCCTGTCGCTCATGCCTCTCAGCAGCGCCGCACCGCCTCTTGCTACTAGCCTTTAGTTGCCACCATCACCCTGTCCTCCTCCCCGTCCTCTTTCTCCTGCGCTGCTGAACATACTGATGGAGGAGCTCCACTCAGAGCTCTCCCTCACTTCTGAACTTCGAGCCGCCCCGACCGACACCAGGGACCCAAACACAGTGTTGTGAGACTGCCAATTGGTTTTAATCCTCCTCCTCTAATGGGAGATGAGAGACTTAAAAAGATATACATGATCTTAATTCTGAATGATTTTACTTCTTTTATTTCCTTGAACTGTCAAATGTTTTTTAAAGATCCACAACCCCTGATTTGATCCAAAATGCACTTAAATTCTTATGATATTGAAAAGTTTCTGTTCGGTCTCTCTCCTGTGGGTGTGTGTGTTTGTGTATGCGTGAGCTGGTCCTGTGTAGCCCATCTTAACATTCTGGTGTTGGGCCTGGATAAACGGGAGCACATCTAATCTGGACTGTAATGAACACTGTGGGTGAACTTTGCCATATCAACACAGCTTGGCACTGATAAATGTCTCTACAGCCGTGAATTTAATCCTTTTGTCTCATCGTTTTTTTCATCACCTCTGCTCGACACTGCAAAAGCTCAGAACACTCGAACTGGTGCTATTGTGAAACAAACCAACGGGGGAAGCAGATCAGATCCACCACCACCGCTGAGCTTTTAGAGCAAACACAGTGTGTCTGCCGTGATTGTTTTCAACCAAGCGTGGAGGAAAACAACCACAAAAAAAAGCTAAACAAACAAAATGGAGGAAAAGAAAAAAAAAACATTCCTGTTGAATGTGGGTGCTCAGTGCATTTTCAAAGAGTGGAAATTGTAACTTGTGTGTGTGTGTGTGCGTGTGTGCGTGTGTGTGTGTGTGTGTTTTGTTTTGGTTTCTCCCCCCTCCCCGGGTAAAAAATGAGCAGCTAAAAACAAGCTATCCTGCACTCGCCTACTTTAGAGCTGTCCATAGAAATGGCACAAACAAAGAAGTGAAAAACACCAACAACAGCAACAAGGAAAAAGTCCAAACAACAACAAACTTCGGAATAGATGTCCATCCTCTTTCCAGCAGTAACAAGCAATAAGTCTTGTAGTTGTTTTTTGTCTCCTTCCTGTTTTTTTTTCCCTCCCCCTAAAGACTGTGTGACCGTCCAAAAAGCAAATTTCTTTTTTTCTTTTTTTTTTGTACATACAAATAGTTTAATAATTAAACTTAAAAAAAAAATGAGTTTGAAAAAAAAAAAAGGTAGAGCTCATGGGTAGAACTATTGCCTCTGTTGCTGTTTGACCTATGTTTATTGTGCATTTTAAATTAATTTTTGGAAAGATTTTATCCTCTTCAGAGTGGCAGCAGATGTGGGCGTGGACACTATTTGGAAACACTGAAAAGTTACTAATTTTGTTGCTGCCCTGAGAGGGAAAAGAAAACTCTTCAGCAGTGTGATTAAACCCAAAAAAGAGAAAAAAAAAACAATAGAACAACTTTCCATCTAGTTGCGATAAAGCGACCCAGTAGGTCTTCTGCCGGAGAATGCTGAGTCTGTGTGACACTCTTGTTATTTATTAGATTTTTTTTTTTCCTCTTATTGATAATGTTCATGAATTTGGGGGGGGGGGGGGCTGTAAATGGCATTCCACTGGTGGTCAGGTGATCTGTGGAGGAAAAGTCTGAAGTGTGTGGGCACAAGAAAACGGGTGTTATGATGTCAATGTTCACCATCCCAACTCCACTGGCATTAAGAATTGCACTTCAAACACAGTTCTGTATTTTATTTTGTTTTCTTTTCTGCTGTCGTTTTCTCTCTTGGAGCTCTCATCAATCCTTTTGTATGTGAAAGAAAAGAAAAAAAAACGGCCTTTTAAATATTTATTTCTTCAATCCCTCAAAGAACACAAGCAATGGGGAAAAACAAGTTAACTTATTTTGTTTTCTGTCTTATTTTACTCCTCTTATTTTGACGCTTATTCCTCATTCCTTATTTTAAGAATTGTATATTTTATGGGTTATTGTTATTTTTTGGGGGGCGGGTGGGTTGGTGGGAGGGGATGAGAAATGTAGCCATTTTTTTTGTTTTGTTTTCATTTTTCTGATGTTTTATTCAATGGACACTTGAAATGTAATTGGCCCCTAAGCTGCTCCTAGTGCTGAGCCTCGCCTGTTTAGAGTCTCCAGCCTTGTCCAGAGCTGACTCCCCTACAACTGAGTGACAGAATGGCTTCCCTCCATACCCAGCCTTCTGACACAAGGTGAAACATTCGCCATCTTGTTTAGAAATTCTTCAATCCAGTTGTTGAGGAGGAAGGGGGGGGGGGGGTTACCTCTGCACAAGGCTTATCGATAGCCAAGACTTTACTGGCAAATATTGAGCCAGCTACTACACAATAAAGGGGGTCTAAAACTCCACTTTCCTCTATTTGGAGGATTGTAGTCTCTATTAGACTTGTGTTTTAGTTGACAAAATGTGTCTTACATTTACAATACAAGCCCTCTGACTGAGGATTTAAAGGAAAAGAAATAAACAAAAAAGAACAAATCCTTTGGTTTCTCTGAAGGACATCATTAAGGTGTAGAGTTTGTAAGCTCTCTGCGGAGCTGTGTTGAGGTTGTCGGACTTGGCACTGAATCAGAAAGTCACCAATCTTTGGTGCTTGATTATTTAAAAAGACAAAAAAAAAAATGCCAAAACCACCTCAGAACACCTCAGTGTCCTCTCTCTTTCTCTCTTTCTCTCTTTCTCTCTCTGAGGGACAGTTTACATTTATTCTTCCCCTGTTTAAGTTATTAACCTTCAACTTCTCTTTGTTTCTGTTCTCGTCTTCATACGTTGGTTTTATGAACCTGCACTGCTGACAGGAAAAAGGTCCCGTGTTTGACGACAAAGTGAATTTCAGTCCTCGTGCAGACCTGGATCATATCCTAGTAGTGTTTTAACCTGATTCGGAGTACAGTATATTTTTACTACACAGGGACAATTCTGATCTAATTGTATTGTCTCATGTGGAAAAACTACTCTGATCTTGTATTCCAAAAAGGGATAAAACAAAACTATAACAACTGATTTTACTCAAGCCAGGTCCGTCCTCTCTCATGTGAGTGTACAGTGTGTGTGTGTGTGAGCATATGTGTTTGTGCGTGTGCGTGTGTGCGCTCCATGTTCTTACTAAGGCTGAGCTTTAGAGAGGCACACTGATCCATAACTTGTTTGCACTGATCTGAGTTTTCCCATAATTATCATACTCCTGGAGAGTCATAAAAAAGACACGTATATCCAGTGTGAGATACGATCAGTGTGTAACAGTCACATCATTTTGCACTGAAAGTTAACTGAGCTCAGTTCAGTGCAGGCTGGTCATGGATCAGCCCAAGTTAGTTGTGAGGTCTGACTTAAGAGTTTCTGGCTATGCTGCAGATTCAAAACAAAAGCATATCTTAATAAGCTGGTGATCACAAAGCTATATTTTTACCTCTGTGTTTAAGGTTAGGTTTAGACATGCAGTCCTGACTATGGTTCAGGTCAGGGTTTAACTTTTCAGGAGTGAATTACAGTTTTGCAGCTTGGCCAGAAGTGCACCAGCCCAATGAAATGGAAGTTGCAGTTGTCTTTTGTAAACCACACTCCATTCTGGCGTCGGTCTCACAGGAGGTTGACTTTGAGCAAACGGGTCCACACGAGGTCAAGTTAGCCTAACCAATCAAGCAGTAGGGAGTGCTCCCGTTGTTCTGAACCTGTGGCCATCCTTTGTAAAACATGCAGTCTGATGATGATTCTAGCTGTGTAAGTTGAAGATGCAATACTTACAATAAAAACACCAAGATTTCCAAACCTGAATGACTCAACTGGTCTTTTTATATTGTCCAACGTACACACAACGTATTGTATTCAGAAATGACTTGTTATCATCCATGCATAAAACAAAGTGTATAAAACATCATCACTCTATTCTATTCTATCTTTCTGACAAAAACTTCATATATCATAAAACAGTGGTTCCCAACACTGAGGTCAAGAGGAGAAAAAAAGATGTTTTTTCACAGGTTTCTCTGCTAGATAATTGTATTTCCTCAGGCCTGTAAATATTCAAGTTAAACCCCTGAGTGAGCCGGGGTCACAAGACACAGTCGTAGAATTAAGTGTGTCTTATGAAGTGTCAGTCAGAAATGACAACTCTTGAGAGCATTTCATTTGAGTTTAACAAGAAAAGGTTTGATATAAATTCTTAGTATGAAAGTTAATTCCTTAAAAATAGTCTGACAAAAAAAGTAAATCAAGGTTATTAGGCCTAATTGTTGTGTTGTAAATGGAGTTTGCGAAATTGATAAGTCGAGAGTCAGTCAACCACATTTGAGAAGTGAGAAAAGGAAAACAGTGAGATGCAGTTGACGTGTTATTTAACATGAATTCAGTCATGGAGGGTCAGTAGCCCTCAAAAGAACATGAGACCTCCATAATTATGTTAAAAGACATGCCAAGTTTTGGTGTGAAATGATTAAGATTGGCAGCATTTAACAGCAATAAGAGAAAGATCGCCTAAAAAAACTCACAGTGGTCACAGTATATCATTTGCAACAGGATACTGCAACCACCGTCACTTCTTAAAAAACAGCATGTCGTGTGAGAGGCTGACAGCACTGTTCTCTGTTGTCAGGTGTCACATCAGTCGTGTTAGACTTCCTCCAGCAGTCTACACGTGCCATAAATCTGACAAAGATCACATGTCTGTGTGATCAAAGCAGTCTTGTGGGGAGAGTTACAGGTTGGGTTTTTTTCTTTTCTTTAATAAACCACATGAGTGTCTACCACACGAGATACTCTTCACAGCTCGTGAAAAATAGCTCAGAGGTTTTGACCTCCCAAGTTGTACAAAACCACCATGTTACACCACAATGTGATAATGAAGATGTTGTTCCCTTAGTGCCATGAAGAACTCACTGTAACTACAAATAATCTGGTTTAGATTACAGCTGCTGATGAGTATTGGTTGGGTCCATCTGTGCTGATAGAAATAAAATCAAACTTGAAGCAATGATGTGTTAAAAGAGTATAAAGTATAGTCTCTTTATGTGCAGGTTCACACTCTGTTTGCACGCTGAAATACATGAACAGTATCAGCATCATCCTGACGTGTCATAAATAACCCCAAATACAAGTGAAGACTATGTATCTTATTGACAAAGCGACAAGTTTGCACATGTTTTACATTACACAGTTCAAATATAAAAGGACACATCATGCATTAAACTCATGTCAATGAACTCCGATGAATTCCGTCCTTTCCAAATCTCTTTAACTTTTTATTTTCAAAGGAAACGTTATGATAAAGCCATTTTGTTTGACTGTACAGTAACTGTGGGAGGCAGTGATACTGCCTGATGTCATACTGAAAGAGATGCTGCCACCTAGAGGACAAAAACAGTCAGCTGTTCCTGTTAATCAGCTAAAACAAACATTTCTGATCCTTTACTTCAGCGCATACAGTTAATTAGAAGGATAAAAACTATGTGCAATAATGACAAGCGATAAAACCACATACTCTTATAGTCTAGTGTTATATGCAAACAAATATAATGAATAAACCCAGAACTTTACAAAATCACTACTGGGAAATATCTCTGATGTCACCCTACAGCACAACACATTACAGGTCACTAGGAGGCACAAGAGGCCTGAAAATGATCAGAGACATACTGATTTTCCACAGTCTGTCTCCACTGTCTGCTCTGTCGCCTCCAACTGTTTGTATAAAACAAAACACTGACAGAAATCTGCTGATCATGCTGCTGGACACTGGATGAGTCAATGACTTTTCTTTTCATGGTAATTCTACCAAGTTTAGCTGATGGTCCCAAAGATTTCGACTCAGTCAACCTTTATAGAAACGTTTTACTGAAGTAAAAGTATGGATACCACACTGTGAGCACACTGCAATCAAAATCTGACTTTAGTAAAAGTGTGTATAATCAAGTATCAAAAATAAAAGTAGTCATAAAATGGTCCCTTTCAGCATTTTGGGATTGATATTACTGCTGTGTTTATGTGTATGTTGTATTTTACTGCTGCTTTTATTACTTTGTACACTGTTTGATAGTTTGCAACTTTTCCAATGCATCATATTCTATAAGACCATTAAATTAAAATGAAACCTTTGAGAATATAAGTAAACTTTTTGAGAACAACAGCTGTTGTCAGCTTTGTGACAATGACTTTTCCAACCTAGAGGGTTTAAGCAGTTTATAGTTTAATACATCACTGGACAATGTATCAGTATGGAAAATTGTATCAGAAAAGTAATTAGGAACTAAAACTGTCAGTTAAATATATAATATTCAAGTTTAGTACAAGTACCTTGAATTTGTACTTAAAGACATAATGTATGTCTGTGGTTGTACTTCTGAAAGCGTGGTGCAGTGTTAATGTACAAGTAACATTTTAACCCATCTGCTCTGTCTAATGTAGAGAATATAAAATATTGTTCTTTATCATTTAAAGTGAATATAGTACTTTAGATGAACATAATTTATTTAATACAGAAAATAACCAGCTGTCAGTAGGACTTGAAACTAAATGACTCTACACCATCTGAACATTATGAGGATTGTCTTTGGCTGCATTTTATTGCACCACTAGGCTGCACAAAAGCACTGTGAAACTCACGACTGAACATCCTGAGCAAACTGGCTCCCACGTCAAAGATCCTGAGTGAGAGAAATCACATTCCTGTCATGACTAATGACAGGAAGTTCCTGAGAAATCCAGAGGATTGTTGAAAGGGATCATCTTTGTGTTAGAAAACATTCGGTCCATTAATTAAATGGTAAGTGAGGTATCGATCCAGTCAAAGTATTTGAATATCTTTGTGGTTAAAAATGTTACAGAGTTTGAGAAGACAGTGTCACATTAAGTTGACTCTGTTTTGAAATATCTGAAGGGAAGTGGTTTATGTTGTGCAATAAACCGTCTGGAGGAATTCCAGGGAGGTCTTTCTGAATTTCAAAATCATCATTTGTTGCGTTCCTGAGAAATATCGTCACATTGTTTCCTCAGAAAGTGATAAAAGAAAAAAAAAAATTACAGCTAAAGCAGCAACTTCAGTAAACTGGAGAACTGTTTTTTAAAACACCCCTCCAGGCTGACAATCAACACACTGTAGTGCAGTAAAGAACCTGGTTAAAGCTACGGGAAACTTGTAAATCATGTTTTTTTAATGAATCACGTGTTAATTATGTCGCTTATCTTGCAATCAGCTTTTTGAAATGTCATTTATAAATGCCGTTTCCCCGCTGTCTTTCACTGAGCGGTAGCAGCTGCAGTCAGATGTGCTTTATTGTATAACAGCATTTAACAGTAGAGGGCAAAAAGGCTCAAATCCAGGAAAAAATAAAATCTAGACGTTGCATCAGATTTCACTTATTTCATAGTTGTGTTTTAGTGGCACTTTGTGATGGAGATTAGCTGTCCAATCAGAGGCTAATTACACCTGAGCAGCCAGGTGAAAGTAATGAGCTGTTGTTGGTGATAGTTCAAAAATGAGTCAGACATTTGGCTTGGATTAAAATCTTCAAGAAAGTCTGCACTATGTGTTTGTAAGTAAAAATAGAAGTGTGATTTTTTTTTTTTTTTGCACAGTGTGGTTTTATTTCCCAGTGGGATGCACTTCAGTCAAGGTCAACTCTGGTTGCTTTGAGTCCTCAATCTCTTTGGATAGCCTGAAAAGTATTTTTTGGCCACTTTGGACAAACTAAATATACTGAGGCAGCTTTTTGCACAAAGTGCTTTGGATTGGTCGTGATTAAGTTAGAACACCCAGATCCACTGACAGATGAAGGTCCAAGGGTCGTGTGTGTGTGTGTGTGTGTGTGTGTGTGTGAGAGAGAATCTCACAACGACTGAATAGCTGGTTATGTGTGCAAACAGAGAAAGTAGGCTATGCTGCCTAATTAAAATGTTTCTGGCATGCTTTTGGTTTCCTGGATTGAAATCAGAGAGAGGGACTGTTGGCTGGTTTTGCTGCCTGTGAGGAGGAGCTCTGCTCCGCTTTCACTCCTTTCATGACTCATGTTCTGCACCTCATTTCCATATCGTAGTTGTTGTTGTTGTTGTTTTTCAACCCCCCTCCACTTCACTTGCAGAGAAGCGAACCCATGCAACCAATTACTGTGCTGATAGCACAGCGGTGGGAGTCCAGGGGGGAATATAAGGAGGTAAAATGATGCAGGCTAGTGGGGCTGAGTGTGCGGGGATATGCTGGGGAAAGGGGTGGTGGTGGTGGTGGTGGTTCCTCCTCCAGTGATGCGCATGAGTCATCGTCCCTACGGCGACTGGGCTTCTGACATCATGGTGGCCTTATCAGAGGAGTAAACCACTTCCTCATAAAAGTCCTTCACTGCTGATGGATGAGGGAGGTAGGGGGCCTTGGAGGGGGAGTCACGGCACAACAAACTGTGCATCATGTTTCTGAGGTGATTGGCAGCATGTAGTTGAGACCAGGGGTGTATTATTCTGAAACGAGGAAGAGGGTGTGTGGGGTAGTGTGTCTGTGTGTATCAGTGTGACAGACAGTGAGAGTAATTGTAGTTGCAGGGAGAAGGACTGGTTTGGAGGCTCGTCAACGTCACACCCTGAGCAGACTCCACAGCATCCAATCAGCCCCCTTCTTTCCTTCCTCCCTCTCTCTCTTCTGTGGAGTTAGTCATGCTGTCAGGGTAAGGAGACCTAGCAGGTCCCTCACCTCATGTAATCCAGCCTAATCAGTTCTTTACTAACACAATATCAAAAGCGTAGGTGGAAACAGAGAGCATAGTGACCTGCAAATCACCCAGACGGATTGGGATCGTTGAGAGGTTTAGCAGCTTGTTTGCCAGTTGCATTCGAGTGGTTAATCCAACAGGATGAGAGGGAGTTTTGACACAAAGAGAAAGGTCACTTCTGATAAAATGGGTCTCAAAAATAGTTGCTGGGCTTCTAAATGACAGACTAGTTTATGAACTTGGCTCCAAAGCCCACAACAACTACAAATTTATACAAATTGTATCCCAAGCTGAAGAAAATGACTCCCAGTCCTAAGCCTGACTAATGTTCTGATCAGTAATGTGTAGTAAACCATAGATATATATTGTAGGTAGTCATTGGGTCTTCTGTTTTTCTGTTGTTTGGACAAGCATCTTGCACAGAACATACTGAATGTGTTTCTTAAATAAATGTGATTTCTGTAATTTCAGCATCCATTATAGTGTTCGGAGAGGTGCAGAGCAGCATAATAACACAACAACTGGTCCCTGTATCCCATTTACACTCCCATAAATACATTTCCTGTTTAGCAGATGGGGAAGCCTGACGAGACAGGTGGACTGTTGTTGTTACATTTTGAAGGAAGGCTACAGAGTACCCTGGAGCACATAAATCAAACACATTATTTTTCCTGTCTCACTCATGAAGCTTTGCCAGTACGTTCAGTAACAAAACTCTCTCTGCAAGAGGTTGACTGCTTCCACGACACTTGTCGTGACAAATTTTGACTGAAAAAACTATTTCAACTTTTCTACTTTTTTTCCCCCTGCTTTTTATTTTCATCTTGCTTTGTGTCAGACACACGTGACAATAATTGTTTTTTCTTATTCACCAGGTAATTGAACAACCGTCAGGCCTTGAAAACATACACGGACAACTGGAACAGACAGCTGTTTCCATGTTATCAGTGGAAAACCACCTGAACCTCGTTTAAACAGAGACTGTGACTGCTGGAGATAATGAAATCAGTCACCAATGTAATATCCCGGAAGAAATGATCATACGTCACTTTCTAACATGGAGTATTTAAAAAAAACATTTTTTTATCAACACAAAGACTCGTCATGGAACGCTTGAATCCTTCTTATTCTCTCCTGATATTTGAATAGAAAATGGCCTTCGCTGGATCACAAGCTCAGAAGAATGATGATGATTAACATGTTTTCACCCACATCACACTTTGTGAAGATACCTTAATTATGTTAGCTATGCAGAGGAGATAGCTCATTGTGGCAGTGACAACATGCAAAAAAAAAAAAACAAAAAAAACGCAAAGGGCCCCATTTACAGTCAATGTTTAGTTTGTCCATTCTGGGCTACTGTAGAAACATGATGGAACATGGAGTATCCGTGCCGTCTGTGGATATAAAAGTCTCATTTTAAGGTAACAAATAGAGCTGCCCTAAATCTGACACACAGGACATTTTTTAAAGTTTCTTTATGTCCTGCTTTTGAAAGTCAAATGTTTTAATGAGGTGGAAAACAAAGAAAATCATCAATTCATATAATTTCCTTGGTACAATATGTGGTCTTGCATGCTAAGAGTTGTTTGAGTCATCTCAGATCTCCCTTTCTATGTCCAACAAAGGTCCAGGTTACAGTATGAAGCTTTTTGGCATTAAATTGTATAAACAAATCAGCTGCACTATGATTGTAACTGTGTCTGTGTGTTGCTGTCTGAAATTGTGTTTACATAAATGTCTCCTTTTGGGGTAGACGAAGCAGTTGTTGGGGGGGCAGTGCTGTCCTGGAGTCTCATCAAGATGGCCAGAGGCTCCATGTTCATCATGAGATGTGTTGGGTAGTACTATATGTGATGCATGCACCACTAAATGACAAAATAAACAGAAATAACAGGTGACAGCAGGAATATTACTCCTATTACTGTACGTGTTGTACAGTAACATCAACAAATGCTCCATATCAAACAACAAAACACGTCAATCATCCCAAGATTAAACTGACTACTTTGTCAAGCCTAAGGGACCTCATTCATTGACAATAATATATTGTATATGGGGATAAAGGTAGAGGGGATTATCATGGTCACTGGAGGGAGGAAAATTTCAACAGTAATGGCAAAAATCACTAAAGATAGATTAAATGCCAGTTAACTCAGCTTCAGAGGAAACTGTTGGTTCACACTTGATTTGGATCAGTCGGTAAGACCATGTTGGAAATTCGGAACAGCCACACTTGAAGGCAGAGTGCAAAACTGGTTATAATAAAGAGAGGAGGTGTGAAATCATTTAAATATGGGCGTCATGGCTCACATACTAAGAGTCTCTGCTGGAAGGCGTCCATTGTATTACACTCTTGAAAAGTGCCAAACTAGCTGTGTAACAAATTAAAAAGGAAAGTTCAGACCTTTTCTCACCTCTGCACAGCTGGCCAGTCACAATGTGAAGTGAGCTTTTGTTACAGAAATCATTGGACACAGCCCCCGCAATCCAGCGTCGGAAAGGTGTGGGAGGAGGGTGTTTCCGGAGATATTCAGCCATCTGACAGGCACTTCTGATGGAGTATAGTGGCTGCCTTAGTGACACATCAAGCAGGGATTGCTTGTGAGTGTGGTGGAGGGGACTCAAGGTGAAAGGTTATACATTGCAGCTTCAAAAGGTGTTTATTCTTATATGCGGTATAGTCCTTTTACCTTTTGACCAGCTACTTCTTGTGAGATTCCCGCCTGTGTGCGTTACATGAATCGTGAGTGAACCTCTAATGCAAAGAAATGTAAATGAGCGACCACAGCACGTCAGTGTCATTCGTGTTACATGCTGAGACTGATCGAGATGTTCATATATGACTAATAACCTTCCTGTCTGCCTCTCAGCGTGACAGATGGACGACCATGACGAATCTGGTCCCTGCGTGGTGAAGTAGGAAGGTCTTTGTCTGCTCTCACCCTCCTCTTTTTGCTGAGAATCGTCTCTTTAAATGTGATTGTTGCAAAAAAATGGGAAGTAGCACTTTGCTGATGGAGTGATCTGTCATTTTCCACTCTCTTGCTCTATACACACACAAACACACACGTGTTTCACACATACACATCTACACAGATAACAACCACTGACACATGTGGGTGACACACACTTCTGTCGCGCTGACTTGGTCACGATGTAACTTGCTACACAGACAGGCTGCCCTTATTGAACACTCAAGGTTAGCTGTGAGTATTTTTGTCAAGCTGTCATTAATGTCAGGGACTGACTGTTGGTTGGTCTATTTCTTTCTCTGTTCTTCTCTTTGGCATTATTTGTCCTCTACTCTTTTTTTTTTTCTCACTCTAATTTGTTTCATATCTCTCGGTCTCCATCTCTGTGTCATACAGTGTAACTTGTCATTGTTTGTAGCCTCTGGAAGGGTGACGGCCGCACAGCTTTTGGAAAGAAGGCCGCAGGGATGCATCCTCCTTGCCTCACTTACCCTTGAATGTGTCTCCTCTCCTCTCACTCCAGAACTCTTCATCCGTGCTCACTGAATCAGTGACAGTGAAGTATGATAGCGGTGGACACGTCCAACAAATCAAAGGGATTTCGGAAGAAGTGCTTGCTTTTCACTTTCCATCAAGCAGCCCATTAGTCTTGGGTGGTTCCGATTGTTATTGTCTTCTTTAAGTGAGGAGGCAGAAACAAGAGGCCTTTCTTACAGAGGACGCGTTGACTTGACAAAACACAGGCGTAACTAACAACATTAACTATGGATCCATTCCATTAAGATCCAAGGGAGAAAGATCTATTGCTTGTTTGGAGAGATGTTTCAGATACGCATGAATCAACGTCGTTTTGGTCTAACAATCATTTACATCCTGTGCAGGGAATTTGGCTCGAATTTAGTGTACATGACACAGATCGTACATTTTAATTTTCATTGTGGATGTTATCTGACAGGTTTTGTATATTTTATACTGAGAATTCAGACACTCCAAAAAGTTGATTCAAAGTAAATAGTTCACTATATCATAAATAGTGAGTGATGTCAAGTAAAAAGCTGGTCTAATCAATACTTTTATTTATATTTACAAAGGATGAAATGAAATCGTCCTGCCAGGACTGTCTGTTTTTCCTGTGCTGACCAAAAAATGTCTGCCTGTCTGCCACAGGCAACATTGAGTCCAGGTGGACGCAAACACAGCTCCAAGTGAATGCTAATTTTGCTTCGTGTCTGCAGGATGTGGATATTTGAAACTGCTAACACGTTTAGCATATCAACTTCATAAGGTGATGATGTGATGAACTTGTTCCGTTGCCACTTAGAGCCCAAAATTCATTCATAACCACAGTTCTGATAACATGAGCTAACTTCACAGAAAGGTGAATCACTGCTATGAGCTAGTATCACATCATGATCACATCGTGATTTGGTCATTTGATTCCTGTTTTTGTTGTGTTCTGTCTTCACTACTGAAGGCTACATATATGCACTCAGACACAGTGTTACTTTAGGTGGCTTCTATTTATGTTTATTTATTTTCCTTTTACATAACAGGATACATTTTCTCTTTTACATGAGAGGCTTGGCTTGTCTGTCCTGTGTGTCTCCTTTGTGTGTAACTTTCAATGTAGGGATATCCTCTAACACATGGTTCACGGTCTCTACGATAACAGAAATCTAACTTCCTATCTGTGTGTCTTTCTCTGTATGCATGTGTGTACTTTGTGTATGTAAGTGTAGGAGTGCTGAGGCGCAGTAGTTTTAAAGGGCACGGCAGGCTGAGGGGATGGAGCCAGTTGCAGCAGCTGCCCTGGAGATGTCTCAGATGATAATCATCCACACTCATGTTGTTGACTCAGACTTTCAGGGCTTGGCAGGTGATGTGTGCAACCACAAGCTTGTTTTGAGAGTGAACAGCGCTCTGTCAAACATATCCTGTCGAATAGTCCCTCATGAAAGACCATAGAGGACGTAAGCTTACAGCTATGGTCCAAACCCAGAGGCTAATTTGTGCCAATGCCTAATATTCCAATTGTTCCTATTTGTTCTCAACAGAAGTATGTTTTTTGAATGAACTTAGATCATTCAAATCCAAAAAAGCTGATTTACTGAACATGCAAATCTTTTTTACCGTCGCCTCACACCTGGTTAAGCACAGGCTGATTCACTGGTAGTGCACCTGGTTTGTTTTTATGAAAGCACATTTATGAATGTAGCTCTGTGTTTGTGGTACAGGCAATGAGTACACGGCAGTTTGATTACAACAGCGAATGTGTCAGCACTGAGACTGGAACGCATCATGGAAAGTGTCAGCAGCATATCATCCACAGGCATCTGACTGTGTGTCTGTGTAGGTGTGTGTGTGTGTGACAGAGAGAGTGAGGGGGTGAAAGCAAGGCAATGTAAAGAGCCACATGACACAGATACAAGAGGGAGAGAGAGAGAGAAAAAGTGACAAAAAGGCTTACAGCTGAGAAAATGTGATAATGTCTAATGAAATAGAAGAGAAAGAGGGGGCTGATGAGTCACCACTGTTGTTGGTATGTATGACAAGACACAGCATTAGCCCAGTCATGTCTCCATCAGCCTGTCTCTCCCTCTCACAATATTTCTCTTTCCCTCTCCCAGGCGTTGATCCTCACTAAACTAGACCACCTCATGACACGGCTGAGCACTGAGCCCCAGGCCATGTGACGGAGTGAAGGTGGGATCTGTTTGACTGCATCGTTTCCATAGCAAAGCCAAGTTAGTCACAGACACCCTATATGTGCCTACTGTATTGTTTTGATGCATCAGATTGCTAAAATTTACTGATTTCTGCTTGTTACAGTCTCAGCCAAGGTCAAATGTATGGCTGTATCTGTCCAATTAACATTAGAGTCCACAATCTCAGGCTTGTGCCACACATAGCATTGTATTTTATTTAATATGAAATTTATTTTAGATCAAGTGATAACCCCCGTGGCTGTCAAGTGAAACCAATGCAGAAGTGTCAAAAACTGCAGTTCCTCAAACGGCCACTTGAGGTTGGCTACAGAATGAGTCAATCTCCATAAGCCTCCATATTAAAATGTCCAACTTCACAGAAGAAATAAACATGTTTACAGCCTGGTCACTATAGCTACTTTCCCGTTCATGACAACTGTACTGAGTCTATTTTTTTTGTTGATATAACTCATCCATTTAAATGGTATTAAAGTTATGCATAACTAACAGCATGGATGCTTTGATTGACAGGTAGGTGCCATTACAGATGGCTTGTTTGAGCACCCAGGCGTCATTCAGCCTGCCTCAGGTTCACCGATTGTCCAAGTCTTTGCTGATCTTTAGATTAGTCTTGAGGCAGCAGAGGCAAGACAGCCAACATGGCGGCGACCAGAGCCACCAAACATGTGAGTGATGTCACCCACACACTGTCCATTCTTATTATACTGTATATACTGTCAGTGATTTTTATTATTCAAAATCTGGAAGTATATGTGTGCAATAAGGAGACCAGTATTTTTAGACTATGTTGAGTTAGATCAATAAGCTTATGTTCACTTTGTTCACTTTCACTTTTTTTGAGTTATGTCTTAATAACTGTAGGGTGTGGCCAACATGCTTTTGGACTAAAGTGGGATGTATGAAACATGATTTACGGAAGAAAATATTAAGATGACTTGATGCTTGATGAAAAGTGGAAAAATAATCAGCAGTACTGGCAGAGGAGAATATTTTTTTTAGTCCATGACCTTCTGCTGAGATATCAAGCTCAGAAATATCTGAGCACTGACAAACTACATTCAAATACTAAGCACCAGCATGGGCGAAATTATTGGCATTACAGGATACCACAAAAGGATGGTGAGAAAATGTAATTGTAATTTGTGGGAACAAGGTCTTCACGTTGATGTTGGCCTACTTACATTTCCATCCATCATTAGATGGAGCTGCTGCTAGCTGGTGCTGCAGCCTTCGTCAGCTGCATCTTGCTTCGCACGGAGGACAAAAGAAGCTCCAGGAATACACCTGCTGTGAAGGCACTTTAAAAGTTTTCATCCACCGTCGTCTCCCACAGCTCCTGTTAGTGACGGTGTCCGCCTTTATCAGCTTTATCGCAGCTCCAACCCCCCAATTAACATAACTGCACAGCAGATGACTGGTATGATGATAGAGATGACGCTCATACAAGGATAATGACTAACTCTTCTTCTTCTGCACCCTTAATCCTCTAGGATTGGCTATAATACTGGAGCACGAGAATGATAATTGCTACGTCAACACCACCACCAGCAGCACCCCCCTCTTACAGTAGAGGAGGAAAGACTGTGTGAGTGCAATTCAAATTCAGTGTGTCGTCTCTGTGTGCTGCAGGTGAACAGCTCACAGATTGTATGTGTGTGTGTGTTTGTACGTACAATATTTGTGTGTGTGCATGTGCATGAAATAGCTCGCGTGTAGTTGTTTTCAAAAGCTGGAGCTCATGATTGCGTGTGCCTACGCTTTCTTGTGTGTTCGAAAATGAGTGTGTGTATTTGTGCGAGCGAGCTTGTATCTAGGTGTGTGTGTGTGTGTGTGTGTGTGTGTGTGTGTGTGTGTGTGTGTGTGTGTGTGTGTGTGAGGTTGTTTGCATTTGTGTAATAGAGCATCACAGACATTTCCTTGTTTTTCATGTTCCTCCTCTCAGAGCTCATCCTCCAACTAGCCGTGCCTCCTTCAACAATAACAACAACAACAACAACAACATGAGTAAAGCCACCAGTCCAATTAGACGTGAGACTGTGACAGCAAGATCGGGTACGCCTGACACCCTCCGTCATTCACACCTTTATTATATCACACACCGCCAGTAATGAGAACTCCACCAGGGTGACGGTGTTAATGATGATGAAGGCGTCACGTTTTCATCCTCTCTATCTGCCTTCGGATCTGCAGTGGTCATGGCTCTCAGTACGCCTTGATCCATGTGGTGCTTTGTGGCTCCCTGACTGTGGTCAACAGGAAATGAGGAAGGGGTGAATCACACTGGGAACACTGCAGTGTCCTCACCACACATGTTAATAAAGCCTTTGTGTGAAGACTTAATGTGATTTCGAAGAAGTCTCCACTACTTCATCGTAAACACGATGAGTGGTGGAGTGACCGCACATTATCAGTCTTATTTTTATCCTGTCTTTTTATATTTAGTATGAGTATGAAAATCTTTCACGATCACTCACACATTAAGGAAAGATATATTGAGTTCTTTGGCTGAACTGAAACTAAGCAGCTTGTATGCTGCACACGCAGCGTTCCCTCTGCACTGCTCTGTATGAACAAATATTTCAATTTACAAAGAAACATATCAGGAAATGCTCGTGGGCAGCTTGTCCTTTTTTTTTTTTAACACACTCTTCCTGTTGCATCATATGACAGATTACACATTGAAACACCAGTTCAGTTATCAAAATGTGAACCATGAACTAATGATCCCACCAACAGGTTATAGCCGGATATAATTTTCATATCATTCATAAGCAGTTGGCCAAACAAAGCTAAAGATAGAGACACTGAAGTGAATGCATTAGCAGTTGAAACCCTGCACACATCAAACTGAATGATGTGCTTCTATTTAAGTGAATAAGCTCCCTTATTTGGACACTTTATTGTTTTATACAGAAGAAACCTGACTGAAACCAAAACTGTACTTTGCTTTTGTCGCATATATTGTATCATGTTGAAACAAAATACAGTGTGAATACCAGAATCATCATTTTTACATCACAGTTCAAGATTTTCAGGATTCAACAAAGATATGTTGCTTTAGTTAAAGCTACAATGCACACACAATTGGTATTTTTGTGATTTAGCACCCCCAGTTCCACCTCTGT
Source organism: Larimichthys crocea (assembly GCF_000972845.2). Lineage (NCBI taxonomy): Eukaryota > Metazoa > Chordata > Actinopteri > Sciaenidae > Larimichthys > Larimichthys crocea. The sequence goes on along the minus strand of NC_040020.1, from coordinate 33,500,588 downwards.
TCCCCTGCCGACTAGTCTCCTAACAGCCAAACATCAAGCAAGTGCAACAACACAAGACACAGCAGCCAGATAATATTACTTACAAGTCCAACAGCAAGAAGCCCAGCTTGGTGTCTGTCTTTCAGCCTTTTATTTCACCAAGCTCTTGCCAACGACTAAAAGTCAATCCCACATTACTCTTGTGAGGCGGCTTGTTCTTTGGTCACTCTCTCCTTTTCTCTCTTAGCTTTCTCTGTTCACGTCCCCTTCAGTCTTTTTGTGTCTGACATTATATCCATACAGGCTCCCCATCAGCATTCTCCCATGACCCAGGTCTGAAAACCTACAATACGGTGGTCCAAAACACCTGTGGCGCAAACACTTACACTCCCCTGATGCTCACAGAGTTGATGCGCAGCAGCTGCTGGACAGAGGAAAAACCTAAAAACATTTTTGCTTCAAAATATTATGCAGTTTCAAGAAAATCAGTCAAATAGTTGTTGGTGGTGTATGACTTAGTGCCATAAAGCCGTACATACCTACATACATTGCATATCAGTGTATCATCAAAATGATTTTAAAAAAAAATCTTTTTTTATTTTATGATAGATTACAGGTGCTTCAAAACAGGTGTTTAAGGAAGACAAAGTACTGACCAAACAAGCCAGTTAGAAGTCAGTGACTGTTCCTTTCCAAATAATGAATCAGATGACGCTCTGCCCCCTAAAAACAGACACATGGAGCACACTGAGGCACGTTGTGATTTTGGAGGGTCACATCCTGTTACATCAAGCCAGTTAGGGGTGATGGGTCACGCTGCCATCTGAGTCCCAAGAGTCCTGCCTCCTTCATCTGCTGTTTGAAAAGAACTAGGGAGAGAGTGTGTGTGTGTGTGTGTACATGTCAGTATGTGTGTGTGTTTGACAAAAGAGTATGAGTCACCACTTGATTATATATTAAAGCTTCTTCTCCTTTGTGTGAGCTGCTTCTCTTTTTTCTTCTGCTCCCTTGCCCCATGTTTGTGTCTATCTATCTATCTATCTATCTATCTATCTATCTATCTATGTTTCTCTCTCAATGTGTGTGACTGCCAAACTTGTGCACTCAAACAGATTTCTTGAGTATGCCATGCAGCTCACTACTACTCTGCAAACACACGCATATCGTCATGCTGCCTGACGTCAATATTCATGTCGTGCCTCTGTAATGAAATAAAGCGGCAGGGCTTTGGCACCTTACTTATTACACTTTTAGCATGAACTGTGATGCCAGCGGGCAGGTGTCATATGATGACGTCACATAACCTTGAGTGAAGCAAGCTGAAGGAGGAGGTTGTTCTGTCTGATGCTGGATGGTGCTGAAGGGCTGCGAGGCGGCAGCCGCAGCCGGTTTGAGCCACAGTTTGACATCTTTGAAGTGTTCACTGTGTCTACTTCAAAGACTTCAAGGAGAGGTAACTCTCACTCCCAGAAAAATGTATGCTGTCAAAATATTTGGAGCTCAGAAATTCAGACTTATATTTTACTTGTCAAACTGTTAAAAGCAAAGTTGTCATGTCAAGTCATAACCTTTGACTTCTGAAAAAAAAACCTTCTTTAGGAATGATTTCCAACAAACTGTGGCAAAAGTTCCTGACTGATGAAATGAGAGTAATTAGATATAATAGATACAGAATTTATTTTATCTCAACTGAGCCACGTTTCCAATTTCTTTAGCAAAATAACAACTGTTTTCCAGAAACAATCAATCAGATCTTTGGCTATAAGTGTAGACTTGATTGATGCAAGTTTTTACAGAAAGAACTCTTTAGATATACAGTACATTTTACACACTACTACTGAGTTAATTTAGTTCCCTTACACATATCACTGGGTTAAAGGTATTTAGGTGGCTGAGATGCAGCCTCACGTCTCGACAGAATCTTTTCTTTGTTTGTTTATGTCACATACTGTACCTGTGAAATCACGTCGTCAGCTATTTACTATGGTATAAAATTGCACAATCAGTGTGTTGTTGTTGTTTTGCTTGTGTAACTTATCTTGTGTAATTAATAAATGCCACGCATCTTTACATACCAGAGTTATTCTAGCAATAACAAGTCATGTTTTGGTTGCAGTCGCTACTAAAAAACTGCATGAAATCGTTCTTTCAGTTTCAGGTTCAGCCATAATATTTGGTTAATATTCATCTGTCTGTCCTTGTTTTAGCTTTACATTGAAGTTGTATTTGGTTTCTAAGCTTCAGTGGTATCTAGGAGTGTAGTTGCCGATTGCAACACCCTCGCCTCACCCTCTCTTCGACGGTGTGAAGGGGAAGCTACAGTGACTGCGAAATATGTTTTGTTTTTGTTATCCTAGAGTAAGTCTTATTTATATCGACAGACACTGCGAGTTGAACAACACAAAAGGCCCCTTCTAGATCCAGTGTTTATTTTGTCCATTGTAGGCTACTGTAAAAACACAGCAGTTCAACACAGTGGGCTCTGTAGAACACAATTAAGAAAGTAATTGTCCAATCCAAAAGTTCATAAAAATCTTTAGTGTCGTAAAATAAAGAAACATTGATCCACTGAAACACAGGAATTGCCGACCCCCAAACCTGCTTGTCTTGCTTACTCTCTGTGTAGAGAAGCCAATTTAAAAGAGGTTGTCATCTTATGCACAGGACGCCTTCTTTTTTATTACTTTGACATCATTCTCCATGTTTGGTTCCCTTAACAGAAGAATACAGTATATTGGTGTCATAGTTTGTAAATTATTATATGGAGATGCCACCTCTTGAACTGAGTGCTGCCTGCTGTGATGTGCGTCACCCGAGAATCTCTTGAAGACACACGCAGTTCATGTATTGACAGAGAGGCAGAAATCACACCCACATGTGCTCAGACACACGCACAAAAACACACACCCTCCCGCTCTCATCCCTCGCTATCTCTTTCACACATATTTTCATGCGTATGCACACACATGCACACTCTCACCTGCTCTCTTACGCACGTACAGTACGTGCATGCAGCACAGTAATAACCATATGTAGATGTAAGCGTATGTTTAGTGGTATATGATTCAGTCATCAATGCTAAAGAGCAGTACTTATGTGAATACAACCCTCCTTGTCTTTGTCCAACTCCACACAGCCAACTAAATGCTGCTTTATGTGATGATACACCTCCATACGCAAGCCGGGAGCTCAAAATAACACCCTGCCCTTCATCTCCCACTATGAGATCTAACTTAGTTAGTCTCCCCCCAGCAGCTTTATGGGAGGTTGCAAAGCAGTGGTGGTGATGATTGTGGCCTTAACCAGCCTGCTCCCAGGAGAGGCTGATATAACAAAACTCTCCCCCCGCTGGAGACAAGTGTATCAGGGTTTGAGTCATCAAATGGCCTGAGGGGAAAGGCTGGTGCCTTGGGATGTCGGGGCAGGTCGTCAGCGTTGCCAAAGACAGCAATGAACACGAATGGCATCGGAATCTGAGGGCGTGTATCTGACACACAATGACTAGGTGTTTTGGTCAGACGTTATCGTTTGAGCAGAGTCACAATTATGACTTATTATAGACATCACAACATCCGCAGAAGAGGTGTTTGTTTGTCTCTTGAGTTTTCCGGGCCTGGAGAGGAGAAGGATGTTTATTTAAAAGGTTTTGAAAATGTCATAGAACGCCACATGAGAAAAAGCCTTTATTTTAAATTATTTCTGGGTATTTTTTGCCTTAAATTGATGGTGTACAGTCGGGACAGGAAATGTGGAGGGAGAGAGAGGAGGATGACATGTACCAAAGGTCCTCAGCTGGATTTAAACCAGGGGCATTGTGGTTACATGGTATGTGTCTTATCGCCCACTATGACGTCGTAGTAAATTACATTTTTGCACTCATACCAAGTGATTTTTGTATGAAATTTTTGTCAAGTCCAAAGTTTTGGGACATTCAGAGCAGACCCATGCAACATATTGCATTTTTTGAAAGTTAACCCTCTAGACCCCAGTGATCAAACATTGCTGTATGTCACTGAGAGCCCTCGCACAAATAAGCTTTCTTTCAACCAGTCAACTCTAACTCATCTTAAAGACAGAAAAAAATTAACAATAACAAGTTGTTTTCATTTTGTAAAAAACTTCCTCTTTAATTTGATACCAAAAATGTGCCATGTGTAGCGGAATTGAGTTTGATTCAACAAATAGCCATAAAGCTGTTGTACACCGTTATTACCTTTATAGGAACAACAGTACAGCAAAGAAACTATGTGTAAAAGTCACTGCGACCTGGTCACCTGTCCATGCAGGCTCTTCAGGGAATTGTCCCTTGGAAAATAGCCTCCATCTTGACAGCAAGAGCGTAAAGTCCCACGATTTATCTGCACTGATTATGTGATGAAATTTCCAGCAACCCACATTGTTTTAACGAACAACAGTAATGTGGTAGCAACTTGGGCAAACGTAGGTGAGGCCCAATCAGTCCTCCCTGCCAATTCCTCGTGGAACTGCCCCCCAGAAAACAGCATTCGTCTCCAGCAGTGAGATCCGGATACGTCCTGCTGTTTACTGATAGTGATTATGTGACGTGATGAGGGCAAAACACTTGAACTCACAATCATAGATATCTATGTAAAGATTAATATACATTTCCAGTTCTGTTTTAAAAAAAACAAAGCTCAGGTCTTTATTTTTCTGTAGTAGTGTTGATGACAAAGTTGCTGACAGATTGATTGAGTGAAAAAAAATGAACTTTGCACCTCTGTTCATAACAGCTGCAGGCGAGGGTGCCACAGGGCTAAAATTGTAAAAAATATTCACACTCCTGACAACATCTAATGAGGCTTAAATGTTAACACTGGGTCACGTGATCGTCACGCAACAGCTAATGCAGACCCAACAGAATATCATGTGACACACCAACTCAAGTTTAGCAAAAAAACAACAACACAAACACAGGTGACTCACAAAGAAAGCATGTGCATACAAAACTCAAGAGGTGTGTCCAGATGAATATTTCATGAGCACACACCTTTAGTTGGTTTGCATACCAGCAAGAGGCATGTTGTTCATTGAGACGTGTTTCTTCTCAATGTCGGTAAACTTGATTGAGTGCACGTGTCACATGACCCTAACAATACCTGTGTGTGAGACTGAGCTGAGAAACGCTGAAGTAGGTGGTGTCAGGTGTGTATATTAACATGTTACAGAGTCACTGTAAATAACAGAACTATGAAAAATAAATTGACCAAAAGAAAATAAATAAATTATAATAAACAGGTCACTCAAAGAGTCATGGGAAAGTAAGGTAATTTATGGTAGTTCTGTTAATGGCACAGAGCTGTCACGGCTGAGTCACAGATCTCAGCCGCGCCTCTAAGCAACACTCCCCCGTGTTGTTAATGAAGGTGTCATCGCTCCTGCCTGTAGGGTTTTAAAGTAAATGCCTCACGTGAAACTAAACTAAACACTCTCTTTTTCTTCGGGCACTACCAAGCTGGAAAAATGTGGAATAACTTGATGTCATGACCGCATCATGTCATGTGTGTGTTGTTAAAGCAATGTTTAATTTATACAAAAACCAAAGTGTAAAATAGTCCGCTGTAGGGTTATGTGCCGGACTGTTATTGTGTAGCAGTGCTAAGGTAAGCTTGACATCTGCAGAACACACCAGAGTGATATCTTCTTACATGCTCTCACAGAGGAATCAAAAATGATACTGGCCAATATGTTTAAGGTTAGGGTGTGGTCATGATTGGATAAGAAAAAACGTGGCTCATGAAAACCTCAATCACAGAGCAAAGTTTCTTTGCATCATTGGTGGACTTGAAGGTTTGGTTGGAAAGTTTCTTATGCAACAACAAACCAAACCCAGAAAAGTGGGAGGAAATGGATAAGAAAAAAGGGACTTGGAGGTGCTTTCCGCAGTGTGTTTCACTTTAAAACCTGTGTTTCCTGAAACTAAACCTCCATAATGTATTTGTCGCCATGATTTAACATAGCAATCTTATTTCAACAGAAAATGACACTGATCACACCTGTTAGTTGGCACAGCATAGCCACATCCCTTGTTAATGTTGGCCACTCAGCTGTAATCACAAACTCTGAGTGAACATTTGATGTGTCAGTCTGAATTACATAACAACCTGTTCCCTGTAAAACTCTACTGAGCATCAGCCAGCCGGCCAGCTCAAATGTTAATCAGCAATTCTCCCCAGATGGGATCCCATTTGCTACTGTATATGAGCCTCGTCATCCTCATCTTCACTGACACCAGTCCCTGTTATCATCATCCTCTCAGATCACACCTAGTTTAACAGCCAGGTCGGTTGCGTGTGCACACAGAGCACCGTCCTCCCGCCCGGCGGCTCTGCATGACGCTGGTTGAGCTCTTGGCTCTGGGTTGGGGCCTGTGGGGAAGAAGCAGAAGCCAGAGGAGTGGAGGAACAGATTGGACAAGATTACTCACTGTTGTCTGACTCTGAGGCAGGTCTGTTTGTGCAGGATGTTGGTGGGTAAACAGGGAGAATTAGAGACCTAGCGTTAGACCCAGATACCCCCCAGCACGTCTGTTTCCTTCCCCCCAGGATCTCAACACAATTTGACAGGGAGAGTTAGGAGACAGGAATCGAGTATACTGAAGAGACCTGCTGCTCCTTTACAAAACTTTACATATCCCACACAGTTATCCTGAGCATTTTATAGTCATATAACTCAAACTAAACTGTAGGACAGGTCTAAATGTCTTTCAGGTAGGACAAGCACTCACTCCTTTTTGCGTTTTTCTTTCATGAAAATGCATTAAAATTAAAATGCATAGCATTGAAGTGGACTGATGCTTTTGATTTGGAAAAACTACAGATATTTGATGCCTGAAAGCAATCAAAGGATTTAAAGAGAATAGATTTAAAGTTAAGGCAACTATAGCCAGGTCCTTTTTTCAATTTTGTCTCTGACCTATGCACTTCAGCATGCAAATACATTTTAAAAGAATACTTTCTGTCAACATAGTAAGGAGACATTTTTAATCAACATTCACTCTCTGGAAAGTTATGAAAGGTTTCCATACAAAGTATCAATGAAATAAAATGTTCACAATTCATTTGCTTTCCCAACAGTATCTGCTCATAGCAACTAAAGCATGACAAAACATTTTGATGTTTTGGCGCTTGCAGTCTTGTTTATGGTAAAAGATTGTAGTCTTAGATAACTGTTGAAAAAGACAGTGCAAGAACACAGAGTGTGTTTCTCTATATTTATAACTGCCCAATGGAATAGTTTCACATATTGAGAAATATAATTTTCCTGCAAGAAAAGCAACGAGTGTATTTTCAAAAATGTTGAAATATTCATTTAGACAAACTGAAAGCAAAGTGCAGACCATAAACGACGGTCTCTGGTGCCTTGTACTTTGGACACTCACAATCCACCCTGACCATAACCTTGTGTGTAACATTTATTTTTAATATTACTGGATTAATCAGAATGAAGCAACAAATCTATCTGTGTTTTTACTGTTTTAGCACACAGCCGTGGTTGCACTGGATAGTTAGACACACTGAGGACTGGGTATAAATTTATAACAGTGATTAACTTTAACCGTGTATTACATGACAGAAAATTACATAATTCCCACTTACAGCTGTTTATGACTTAAACGTGGAAACATTCAGCAAAAGCACAATGACTATTACTAAGCACAGATCAAGTGATGATGTGTCACATGTGTTTGTTCAACGTTAGATGTCTCATTCAGAAACTTTCCCATGGACTCTCGTGACTACTCATGTGACTTCCTGAGCTATACCGTTATAATTTGCATATTAAAATGGTTTTAACACACTACTTTGACTAAGTAAGTATACAATAGAAAGTAACACTTCGTCTGAAGAAACAGGATCTGCCTCAGGAAACTATACTCCTTTCTGATCATAGATCAACAATGACATGTTTGTCTTTCTAACAAGAGACCTATATGTGGGTGTAACTCCTGAGACTGAGATCACAAGACAACTGACATATGTTATGCATACACTAATGTGCAAAAGGCTTTCCTAATCACACTTGTTTCCTGTGTACACACCCCAAACTCACACACACACGCTCAAATGTATTCGAATTGTCATTAACAGGACTGAGTTTTGTTGCCACAGCCACCACAGTTTCAGTGTTGTTATGAACGAAGCATTCCCCTTTAAAAACACCATACATGCCTACAGGCCCTAAGAGCTTGACATGATGACTCAAATACACTTAGTGGTGGTGACCACATCCACTCAAACACATATACTGCATCATCTGAAGCTCTTGCACTTTGACTTTGACTACTTATTAACCTTTGACTGGATCTGCTGTGACATTTAGCTGTTAAACAGCTGCACAAAGTTGTACAGTTGGGTATTGGATTCATTAATTTTTAAGCCTTGAAAAATAAAAACAGTTTAGCCTTGATGAGCAGTATAGCTGAAATGATGTAGATGCTGGAAAGTCATAAACTGGATAGTCATGCTTGGAAGATGTAAATAGGTTGGATGACCAACATCAACATTTTCCACTGAGCCAGAAATCAAACCTCAGCTGTTTACCACAGTAAATGACTAATAAGACCAAAAGCAAAAAAAAAAAAAAGGTTACATGTTTACTGTACAGACAAGCACTTGGTGTCTAAAAAATAAATTAAAAAATGTCAATCTGAAGTTAAAATAGCAACAAATCATGTCTCTAGATACATAAATATTGTGTTTGGCTTCATATCTGCATGCTTCACTGCCCAGCCTCAGTGCTCCTGACAAAAGCTGGTCCATTTCCTGTTGTAGAGGAAGTACATGGCTGGTTCTGTGTCACTTGCATGAGTCGGGACAGGAAGAGCACACTGACCAACAGGATACTGTTCCCTCCAGCATGCCAAGCATTGTGCATGGCAATGTTTAGACAACCTTTCTAATCAGAGCTCTTAATGCTGAATCCACACTTTTGTTTTACACATGGCAAGTTCTAAACTTGTTGATCCTGTTTTTTGTTGTTTTTATTTTAAAACCAAAGTTTATACAGGACAGTGGTGCTCCCATTATTATCATGATAGTTTGTATTGTTTTGATTATTGTCACAAGAAAGAACCTATGACCTATTTTAAGAAGTGTAAAAAGTCACACAAAAAGTATTTTTTCTTCAAGCTAAAACAGAATACACTTCCTGGAAAGTTTAAGTCACAATGTATGCTGGGAAATATGCTAATAATGTTTTTTTGGAAATATATATTTATCACCAATTAACCTGTGGGAGGAAGCCAAAGTACCTGGAGAGAGGGAGGATATGCAAACTCTAAACAGAAAGGCTCCGGCAGGGGTTCAGTTGTGAAGTATTATTCATAAAGGAGAAGCACACAGGAGGTCATTAAAGGACAAGTGTGCAGTATTTAGTTGCATCTAGCAGTGTAGTTGCTATTTGCATCCCCGTCGCCTCACTCTTTCCTTCCTAGCTTGAAGAAGAAACTGGGTTTGTGTTTGGTTTGTCTGTTTCAGGCTACTGCAGAAATATGGTTCAACATGGCCGACACATAGCGTCTGTAGTTATAAAAGACTTTTCAGATGGTTATGCGGAAATAAAACCATAGTTATGAATATCATATTCATTTGCAGTGTTGTAGTCAAGACCAGCTAAACCGAGACCAAGTCGAGACCAAGACCAGACAGTATTTAGCCTACTTATGTAACTAATATGTGGCTAATATCTGCCAAATATCTTTGGGTAAGGCACGCGCCTTCTCAGTCAGCGTATTGCAGGATTTACAGACTACTGTGTGGTTTCTTTTGGACTCTGTTGCAGATTTCCCCGTTTGACATTTAGGAAGTCACTTCATAGTAGAGCGTGTGAAGGAGGGCAGCAAAGGCCTAACAGCCCTTAAAAGTAACAAAAAAATTTAAATTAGAAATGAGTCAAGTCATTATACGCAATTGAAGCAGGAACTTTTACCTACTTCATAAACATTTCTTCTTTTTTTAATGACCTGCTTCATAAAATTCTGAGTAAAAATGTGTTGGAAGAACTTTGCAGCTGTTGGCTCGTGGTCTTGTGGTTAAACCTCGACGTGACCTCTCTTTAGTTTTCTGTGTCACACAGATGTTTGCTCTATAACTAGAGACTGTGAAACAACTTTTTAAAGTGTAAAAGTCTTAAAGAGTAAAACAAAGCATCTGTGTAAAAAAGTGAGAAAAATGCCTTGACATGTTAACATTGTCAGCATTGAGGGTTTTCAAATTTATACAAATAGTTTCCTTTTTTAAAACGTTATATTCTAAACTTCTTTCCGCCACTTTGTTGATGACGCCTCATGAACTGGTTTGGTCCTTTTTAAATGATGATATAGATGTAACATCTGTTTTCTAGTCAGGGGAATTCAACTTCGAAACAGAAACCACCGCCTCATGTTAGAAAGGAAGTACAGTTACCACAGTACAGGCTAAGCACAGAAACTGAAAAATGTATTTTTGTCTGTCATGGTTCATACCATCACTACAAATAAGTGTATTTAAAATAATTCAGATTCAGCACAATGATTAAATTTGTCTTTTTTTATTGATTTGTTCATGTACTTATTTACTGTATGTATTCATTTATTTCAGACATGTAGTTTTTGTTACAACTGTTTTGGTATAATTTGATAGTTCCATTTAAATTTGAATTACATAGATTTTTCAATACAACCTGAAATAATTCACAGATAATCCTCACTGATTTTTTACATGAAGATCAGTTTTGTCATCACATGGATTACATACTGTAGTCTGGGAAAACCCTGATGATGTCACAGTGATGTCATCGGGGGGTGGGGGCAAATGTTTTGCTTTACAACTTCAGAAAGAAAGAAAGAAAGAAAGAAAGAAAGAAAGAAAGAAAGACATTTTCTCATCTCAGGTTTAATTTTAGTCCATGATCTTAACTGTAGTCACATTAAAGATCAACAGCTTTATCTTCCATCATCTCATATATTTGCACACTGTCACCATGTAGTCACACAGTCCCTCTACACTGCAAAAAACACTAAAAACACAGCAATCAGCTCAGTGGAGTCTCAATGTGTCCTCAGACAGTCATCGCAACTGAGGTCAGCAACATCATTACCACGCTGATGATGGCAGCTGCTAATAAGAGTGTGAATTCAGGCGGGCGACGGCATGCCGATGACTCATCTGGTGATGCCTGACCCCCACAGCCAGACAAAATGGACGCTAGTTAAAGAAAAGCTGTGTGTATGTGTGTGTGTAGAGAGAGGGAGGGAAGGAGAAATAGCTTGAATGGGTGCAATCCCAGCCGAAAGAGATAGCCAATTAATTTCGGCATTTTGACGTCAGGTGAAATTGGCAAGCTGAAATAAGGAGAAGCGCACAGCAGGTGAGGTTGATTTTGGAGGATGAGGAGGGGGGTCTCGAGCAAAGACTGAAGGCTATTTGAGTTGACATTTATCAGGTTTGTGATGGGTGAAACAAAGTGCAAGATAGGAGGATGAGTCAAGAGGCAAGGTAATTGCCATCAAATGGGATAAAATAAGCTTTAAGGCATCAACTGTCACCGAGCAAGAGTGTTGATAGGTGGGGGTGCTCACCCCTCTGACTCATTCAGTTTGTTCAAAAGGGTCTATTTTTCCATGCCATTGTAGCTTGTGAGAGTGTGGAGGCTTTTTCTTCTAATTTATTTATTAATCAACCTGAAAGTCACATTAGTGTCTTAAGGTGTGCATGTAGGGGTTTTGTAATGGCTATGATTGTACGTGTCTCCAGTCAAATCCATTTATATGCAGATATTCCACACCAGCAAGTAAGTAAACTTTATTCACTGAGCCCCTTTTGAAACCAAAGCTACAAGATGTAGTACAATGCAGACGTTGAAGAAAGACAGAAATCAAAAAACAGGAAATAACCGCCAGTGCCAAAATGGGAAGTACCATATGTGACATTCATACGTATATTGTAGTGAAACGTCTTCCTAAAAAAACATCAGTAGTTTCATATTAATTACACCAGGTACGAACGAGTTGGTGAAGTGACGCTGTTGTAGAGCCACTCTTGACGTAGGGAGGATGTTGGGGTGGATAGTTGGATCAGCAAATTACAAACCGATGGTCAATCTTGTTTTTTAAAGCATCCCACCATTGTTCACTAACCTTAACCCCATGTTTATTATTGTCACCACAATGCTGAAGCTCCCATAACCTTTAGAAAGTACTTATTTGAACCAAAACCATGACCGAAACTTAACATAGCTTTGTCATATCATAAAACTGATTTATTTAGACAAACAATCATCATCGTCAGACACTTCCATGTGTTGGTCTCAACGGCATGAACAAACAAAAGTTTGAGAACTTGTTTGAAAATCTAGATATAGAAGGGCGTTTGCAAATATGCCTTTCGTTTGTTACAGTTGGTTTGGTAAAGTTAGATTTGTTAGGCATAAAAAATTAAACAGTCATCAACTCCAGTCTCCTATCCAACAGCCTCCACACTACGTTGGTGCTGAACATAAATTATGACGTGCAGAATCATCCCATATGTGGGACCCATAGTAATGTTGGTCATGTTTATGTATATTGAACAGCACTCCCTCCATTATAATGCATTGAATATACTATTTATTTATTCTCTGAATTTAACTTCACTTGCTTCCTTATTTTATTTCATAATATTCGATCTTATTCACTCATGCACCAATGTGTCCTTTCACAGAAGGTGTAAACAAAGTGTGCAGCATCATGCTAATGTGTTTGTGTGTACGTACAGAGAAATAAACCCAAGTAAAAGTTTTATTTTGAACTTACCTACCTTCTTGGTGTCCAAGTGTGCAACACATATGGTAATTCATGGAGTTACTGGGCTGGTATACCTGGCGACGAGCTCTTGCTTTGCATATTACGAAGGTCCTATTTCAGGGACAAAGGTGGAAGTAACAAAACATTACAGCTCCACAAAGGGGGACGTCAGAGTGGGTAGTTTGGCAAACAAAATGTAAAGCTTTTGATAAGAGGAACCACTGTTTTCATTTCATCTCCTTCCAACCGTCACTTTTGGTTTCCATACCTTAATTTACATACTGTAATTTAACTTAATTTAGTTATAGTTAATAAGTGCAGATATTGTATAAAAATGCTTACATTTAACATGGTAATGAACACTGTTATTATTATCACTGAATCATCTTACCTATCAAACCATATCCATGTTATATTTCCAATGTGAAGATATTGTCATATAAAACAACTGAAAAATCAATTTAATACAATTATAATCCAAGTGACCATATAATCCATATACTCTTTTGAAATATTTAATACTATGATTCATAGGAGATGTGCTCAGCTACTGTAATCTTTTTTTTCATGAAGCATGATCACTGAAAAGTGAGGGAAATTACTGGACCACCACAGGGAAGTTACATCAGCAGCTAGCAACATTGACATAAAATGTGGCCTAACAATTTTTGTTTCCTCACTTAGTTTTATGAGATAACCAACTGAATATCTGAATAAAGGTGAATCATTTTGCCCTTCCCTGTATTTACATGCAGGCAGGGCAATATTGTAGTACCATTTTTTAATATAAACATAAAAAAAGTGATGCTGGAGAGTGTTTTTGGATTAGCTCGTGAGAAATTTGTGCATGAGAAATAGACTTGATGACTGTTCAAACTGTGGCAGGTGTTTATTGGCTTTGAACAAATAAAGTTTCTATTTGTATTCTGAACTGAAATGCTGGAGAGCTGTTCGACTCTTTGCTGGGTTACTACAAGAATACATATGACATTTTTGAAGAGATATTTATGCAAATATCTATTTTGGGGTGCAGCGTTGGTTATATGTTCAGAAAACCTTAAACATGACCACACAGAATTGTGGGATACGGTTGTCCAGATCCTTGCTTCCTGCTCCTAGATCCTCTCTAGGAATTCCTCTTAGGGAGGAAATGCCTCACTAGCACCCAGCCCCGCCCGGCTCCTCTCGGCTGGGAGACGTCTGCCTGCCTTGTCCCCTTTCATCAGTGCCAGAGGTACTTCATGATAACAGGCTTTAGCTCCGTCACTGATTGAATTCAGGTAGAAGGGCTCATTTCCAGCGCATTGATCGCTTCCTTAATGAACAGACACCACGGAGCCTTTCGTATCAAGACTCCTAGTTTTACATTTATGGGGGTAAAACTCAGACAAACAAAGAACAGAGATAACCTGGCTGAGAGTGTATCTGACTCCACTTATATCAAGTAAGGAATCGCAGCAAAACGCTCCATCTATAGCGGAGGTAGATTAAATGGCCATTAGCCTGCGTCAGAGGCTTGACTTTCAGGAGACAGGAAATTACCTTTTGATCTTTTCTTTTTACCTTTTTACCAGGACAATTGATTTTTACAACATGAAAACAAACACAGGACGATGAGTCGGAGGCCACCTGTGTGGCTGGTCACGCAGAAAAACTAATTATCCCAACAATTTACCAGCCATTCATAGATCTCAGCTGATCAGTGCGTTGACGCTGCAGCTGCCATTTACATGCCCTTCTCTGATCCAGCTGACAATATATGACTCAGAATGAGAGTGTAAGTGCATTTCCTATTTAGATTTCCATGTGATGTCACTGAGAGCACTGATTCCTTTTCCAAGTAACATCCAGTTAAGAATTAGAAAGATCACCATCATCACCATCTTTGGCATCATAACCTTTTTCTTCCATTAGTGAATTCAGACTTTCCCCAGAGTGGAAATGAAAAACTCAGAGAGTGTTCATGCTGTGAAGGTGGAGAGGAAAGAAGTGATATCATTTAAAAACAGTGTTTTTGGAGGAAAAATGAGAAAATTCAACATGTGTTATTCATTTCTGAATTCATTTCGAAATAACAGTAATATTTCATTTTCCCCTCTGTTTTAAAAGTTGGATGTTGTTGGTGGCTCTAGGCCAAGTCAGTCTGAGTCAAAGCCTTTGTTTTTTAATTTTGCAGGGCCAAGCTCAAACCAATAAACTGGGCAAAGATTCGGGAAGTGTGTCCCCAAGAGCAGCTTTTTAATAGTGCAATTGTGTATATAGATGAATTTTAATTCGATGGTTTTGTGCCGTTCGTCCCTTCTGTCTGCTTCAATACCAAAGGGAGTGGTCTGCCCACTGTCCGTCTATCGAAACGGAAATGACTGTTTGAGGGTATTCCCTGAAGATATTTCTGTCTGGGTCTCTGCTTCTTTGTATACGTTTCATTGTGTGTGTGTGTGTGTGTATGTGTGTGTGTGTGTGTGTGTGTGGGGGGGGGTCCTGTCCATAGCCTGTGATGGACTTTTGTTGCTTATCATTTCTGTCTCAGTGACTCAGGAATGAGATTTACTTTTCACCATGGCTGACTCATCCAGGGCATTTTGATCACCATCTCAATAACTGTCATAATCTATTTGTAGAGAGAAAAGGTCATTCATTCTAGCGTTCTACTTTATATGTCCCTGCTCTTTCTCGTTCTCACGTGTTTCGTGTCTTATTAGTCTTTTTCACAACCTAACAAGGATTTTTTCATTAACAGTGACGTGTGGGAGATTGGAGGCCTCATAAATTCATGACAGAGATTTGGAAAATCTGTATTTATCGTGAAGATGAATATTTTATATTAGATGTCCATTTTTCATTTTTTGACATCAGTATATAACATCATTATGCCATTATATGACACACTCACATATTCCAATCTGTAGTGATTTGTCAATTGACATCCATTCATCAGTATAACTGGTTTATCCAAGGTTTAACCTTGCAGTGGACAAAGGAGATAGATGACCTATTGATTGGTGTGAACAGATCAATTGTGGTGGATCAATGGATGGACTAATTGTTTCTTTGATGTTGATCGTAGACAGCTGTGCCCCATGAACAAGTTCTAAGTCTTGGAAAATTACAGAAAAAAAGCAAATTTTTGAGTGTCTTTATTGATGGACACTATTTCCCTCAAAGCTACACACAACAGACATTAGATCCAGCTGACCGCATTAATGAAACAAAACAAACAAACGACAAAAAAATATTTTAAGATTATATTACTTCTTATCAAAAACTAGCAGCACTGTCCTCTTTGGTCTCTTCTCCACTGTCATCATCCTCCATAGAGGCTGTTGAGCCCAGTAATATTACCCGCTTGCCCAGCTCTGGTTCTGCCACAACACCAGCTCCACTGCCCATCAGCATTCCCCCTGTGCCCTGGACCTAAAAAACGCCACTTCCCGGTGGTCCAAAACGCCTGTGGTACAAACATTTACAGTCCCCTGGTGTTCTTAGCTCACAGCCCAGGCAGCCTAGCTAACAAACTGAGCTAACATTAACTAACAGCAGCTATAATTCACAGCAGATTACTTTACTGTCACTAAATTCCAAGAATTAAGGCGGACCAGGTGCAGATCACCTTGTCTATGTCATATTATACATTGTCTATGTATAATATGGTAGTTTCCCCAGACTCAGTGAAGTAGTTGAAGGTGAATGTGAATGTTGTTGCTATCTATTTTAATGTATGTGTGCAAGTCACAGTTTGCAGGACCATTTGTGTCATTTCCTAAAAAAATATATTTTTTTCACAGCAGCCATTTTGACACGAAACAGTAGGGTACGCACAGGTGTTAACAACGATACTAATTAAGGTTCAGCTCCATTCAGGTCAAACAGAGTCAGGGTGCTGCTGTGATGCATGTCGGCTCACTGGAGAGTCTCTGCTGCACTAAATGGAACAGCACATTAATTAGTGCATTGGGGAAACCTGTGTTGACCCTATTATTTCATGTCAAAATGGCTGCTGTAAAAAAGGTCTATTGTGTCAACAAATTGACCTTTTATAGAAAATGGATATAAAGAATCATAAAGCATTACAAGGATTCTCCTTTGGGTAACTAATCTGCCCCAATAAACACAAATTTAAACAATAAATGTTAGTAAAAATCAACAATAATGACAAATATTGCACATTAGGAGGCGGTTGGGGTGATGCTGAGAGTTGTGACCACAAACAGAGTAGCCAGGAGCGTATCAATAGCAAAAAGTGTCAGGTTATAATGGCCACATTAAACACCTGCATGAATATGATTGGATGTTATTAGTCCGTGGCAGCTGAAGAATAAGCCAGTGATTGTTAATCATGAATGAAGCAGTTGATGCCAATAAGCTAATGTAAACCTGGCTGCAATGAGCTGCCTGAGCTCCATCATTACATTATTTTCTGCCAATAGTGCACACTGTATAGTTTGTAATAACAGATCAAAGAGGCTATTGAGGCTGCACTGAACACTTTTTCATGACTTGAAACAGAGTGTCTATTATCTGTCGCTGAACTATATACACCTACACACACCACGCACACACAGCTCCCCGCTCCTTCAGATCCAGTATCTCTGATCCACATGTCTGGCCTCTTCTACCCCTGCAGGATTCTGGAGGATTAATGTCTTTTTCTCACTGATGACTGCACAGCAGCTTAATGTCAGTCTGCCTCTGCACATGCACACACATCTCCATACTCCCTGTCTTACCAAGTTTAACAAATCAATGAGTCATTATTGGGGGCTGAGGTTTGTTTAAAAGATCTAGCTTAAAAAAGCAAAACTATACATACTAATCGTGCAAAACTAAAAATGCAAATGCTGTTCAATATGTGACTCAACATTTCTCTTTCAAAACTCACTTTGATTTTCTGGAGCAAAAAAACCTTTCCTCCCACAGATATTTCAAGACACTCCCAACACCAGCAGGTACAAGAAAACAGAGTTTCATCATGTTAGTTCAACCTTTACAGAATCTGGTGAGGCACACACTATTGGTTTAGTATAAAGGTTGCAAGAGATCAGCCTTGATGTGGTTTGGTTTGGACATTGTCCACTGCCTACACGGCCTGCTCAATCAGCTGTGACTCAGCCATTCATGAGCCTTACTAAGTAAGTGTGCATCATTTCTGGCTAAAGCCATGTTGGTTCTGACCCTGAAGTAATATGCAACAAAGGTCAATGTGCCTGTGCATTGTGAAATCTAAGCAAGAAATTAACACATACATGAATGAAATGAGTTTCATGAACACTTTGTTCTATTATTTTCCTTCCTGTTAAGTTTAGGCTGCAACATGCGTATATAATGTACTGTACAACCTTCATGTTATCTTTCCTCTTAGAGCTGAATTCATTGTTGTGTGTGAAGGTGTCACAGTGCAGCTACAGGGCAGCCATTACATCTATAACAAAGACTCCAGTATGCAACAAGGTCAATGTGCAGTATCGGGTGTGTCTCCTCAAAAATACAACTACACTTTTGAGACACAACATGGAGACCAACCTGGACTGCTTTTGATTCTGATATCAGGTGTTTATGTGATTTTCAATGCCCTCTGTGCTTTACTACTTATTGACTATATGGTCAGTGAATTTTATTTTCAGTAAAACATTTGTACTATATGCCACCTTGATGAGTGGGTACTTGAGAAGTACTAGATGGACACACATCAAAAATAAATGGACAGAGGAATACAGATCAGATCATCCTTTTATTTTTGGTTTGTCAGTGAAATCAATAAGAATATGTCACATTCCTCAACATGTCATCTGACCTGTTCAGATCTGACAATCCAAATGCGCCCACTAGATCTCAGCTGGGTTGTCATTTATTGTCTGTTACGTGTCTTTCCTCCTCAGCCCCTCCCTGCATCACCCCACCCATAGACCAGGGTTATCAAGAAGAAGCCGTTCCTTGTAATCAAGGCAGCGAGTTTCCCAGATGAAATTAGTGCCTCATTCATCCTATCTGATAGCTCTGTGGGAAGGAAGGGGGAGAGAGAGAGAGAGAGAAGGGGGAAGAATGTCTCGAGTAATCAGGGATGTGCTTCCTCTCAAACAACCCAACTCTTCCCAGAGTCAGTTGGTTGAGGTGCAGCCTGGGGAGTTACAGCCAACATGGGGAAGATAAAAAACAAGAAATTGAGAATCAAGCCTCCCACATCCTTCCCTCCTTCTGTCACTGATTGGGGGAAGTTAGCTGGAGACAGACAACGTATGAGTCACCAGCTCAGGCCCTACCTCAGCTCCTCAGAGAGATTGTTAAAGAATGGTATAGAAAGAGGAAATGTCAAAGCACAGCTGATTGTCTGTGTGTGTCATAAACCCACAGCTAATTCGGTGTAACACATTACATCAGCTCCGACACAACCACCATGATTACAGACTTACAAACACTGGAACAAGATTTAAAATGTTGTCCTGTGTCACTTGAATCATGTAAATGCATGTGGGTTTTGTTTTTTTTCCACGCACAAACTTTCCTTAACCTTACAGAAAAATCCACCCTAAAACACGCTGCTGAAAAACAACATCAGGTCATACTATAATAAAACTAGCGAGTTTACAACAGAAAAACATCAAGCAAGTGCAACAACACAAGACATAGCAGCTATCTAATATTACTTACTAGTCCAACAGCAAGAAGAACAACTCGGCATCTGTGTTTCAGCCTTTCATTTCATATTTCTCGGCTCCCTGTCAGCATTCAGTGTAGCTTGGAGTCTTTTGCCTCAAACAGAGATGAGCAGCGAGCTGTTTGTCTGTTAAATGCACTTCTTTGCACACGCCACACACCCAGATTATTGATTCTTTTCCCCATTATCAAACTTGTAGTCCTGTCTAACATCACTTGAGGCAATTTATCAGACATCACGAAGCTCCCTCTTTATTCAGTCAGATAGTCAGTCCAAGTTCCAAATAATTTGTTACACGATTACTTGAAATTTTCAAAGCATGTTGTACTTAACAATGAATTAACTCAGTTGACTCAGCAAGTACTGCACTATAAATGCCATATCAGTGCCTCCTGACAGTTTACAGTAAACAAGACTGATGTGTTTGTATTTCAGACATGAATGTGGCCCGAGATCTGAACAGTCCAGCATAGGAACTTTTCAATGCAACCTTAATATCCAGGGTTGGTAGTAGTGAAGCATTGCACAGTAAGGGCTGAGATATAACAAAGAGAAGAATACATACAAGTATATAATACAACAGAAAATTGCATTTGCATGCATGAAACTAAATGTGTACTTTATTTCTCTGTTTGGCTGCAAGCTAGCAGGGGTTTAACCTGACAATGGGGTTTTACTTCACACTAGAGCTGCCAACAGGACTGTGGTTCATCATGAAAACGAATAGTACGCGACCTTCATGCAACACCATGTCAGAAAAAGCTCCGCCTCATAGATCCACTGAGATAAAGGATTTTTTTTTCTTCTTTGTACTGAAGACCGGAAGTTAAGAGTCACTCTTTCACCGAACCGCCCTCTATCTGTCTGTCCGTCTGTCTATCTGTCTTGCTCTCTGTTTTACTTCCACCCTTTTCTCTCATCCCGTTGTTGTCCAGCCTGTTTCCACCCCCCTCCTACCCTCCTCATCCCCTCTCATCACCTGTGTGGGAGGCACAAAGCCAAATCCACTCAGCTGGAATTAAACTCACTGGGACCTTACAGATTGCAACTGCTCCACTTTAATCACAGACACAAACACACGCACACACACACACACACACACACACACACACACACACTGCCACAACCACTCTCCCACTCAGCGGATGGAAAGACAGAGGCAGGGATGGAAAGATGTGATAGATAGGAGCGCTGGGAGCGGTTGGCGACTGGGGAGTGCCCACGTCATAGGAAGTATAGACATTACTGTCACACATACACACACACATATATACACACAGTGTAGAGAGAATAAATACACACACACAACTGCACCGGGAGCAGGTGCCAGTGTGTCAGAGACATAGAGGAACAACATTTCCAACAGAGGTTGTAGTGATTCTGCAGAGATAATACACACATCATCAGTGGCCGATTAAAGGGAAATGACACTTGCTGTAATATATCCTGATATAGTTTTTTTTTATTAAATATTTTTGTTTATTTTTTATTTTTTATGCTTTCAATCAACATCTCCAATAACATCAGTGTATGATCTCAGTGTATGATAATAGTTGCTTTTAACTGGTGGTAAGTGTGCGGTAAGGGGGGATGCATATAAGCATATAGCCATGTTGTTTACAAACACTAATTAGCATCTAGGATTATATAGCAGAGCTGGCGACTTGTGCAGGGTGTACCCCACCTCTCACCCTAAGTCAGCTGGGATAGGCTCCATCACCCCCGTGACCCTGATGAGGATTAGCGGTTACAGAAAATGAATGGATGGATGGATTATATAGCATGTGTTGTGCTTGGCTCAGTCAAATAACTTGGCCTTATTGATCCCTGTTTGATTATTGGTCATTAGTGTAAAATGAAACCCTGTCTGCTGGAAATGATTATAATCATTGCCTGATTTAACTTAACGTTTCCTCAATCAATAGTTTCTTAAATGTTTCTTTATCTGAAGGCTACAACACACAGTTTGCACACTTTCACCTCTGAAAACACATACACACGCACACACGTACACACACACACCTACACACACACACACACACACAGCTGCAGATACAAACATTCAATTGTCTACAGGAATGTTTTGCAGCGAGCAAGAGAACACACTTCCTTGAACAACAAAGGACAGTTTGCCAGCCGCCGGGAAATGCTCAGTCGAAGTTGAAGGCTGTTCTGCCTGTAAATCAATTGAGTGTTTCCTGAGGCTTTGGCAGGTGAGCTACAAAGGTGTAAAAGAATGAAAATAATGCACCCAATCACTGGCTGGCACTCTTTCTAAATACTTTATTTGAAACTATTATTTGAAACTATTTCTTTAATCTTCCCTGGACTTTCACTGAGCTGTTTTGTTTGTTTGCCTTTTGTTTTGTTTTTGCATCGTTTCCTGTATCCCACATCACCGTGTAGGTCATCATTTTATGTACAAATAAAGGTTAACCATAGTCTACTTGTTTCTACAGTGAGCATTCAGTCTCCCCCCCGCACTTCTGCATTCATACAACGCTGTTAATTTTCTTCTTTATGCAGAAAAGCGTGATGTACACAACCATACTGCATGTCTGGATTTATTCTGCAGGACTCTTAAGTCAATGATCCATTGGCTGACTCACCGCCAATGGCTCAAAGTGATATTTATTGCCTCCTCAAAGAAACATTAACACTCCCAAAGAGGCAAACACCATCTACATTTTCAGTGCTGCCTCTTTGTTTATTTATCTTCTGACTTCCTTCCTTGTGCTCTTCTCTGACCCACTGTACTCAGCGGAAGTGAAGACGGATAACAATATAGTGACATATATATATATATTTATAGACACTGAAAGTTAGAGAGTTGGAGAGCAAAGCTGGAGAGGAAGGCGCAGCTTTGTAGAGGCATTGTTATATATATAATGCTGAGGATGTGTTAGAATAATGCAGCGCTGGCAGACATAAAGGTGACTGTATTCAAACGCTATGAGCTTCTTCGTACTCTCAACTTGATTAATTACTGAGGCCGTGAGGCAACTGTCATGTTGCATATCTGCCCAGATTTTACACATCCTGCTGAAACAGGAAGAGGCCAGGTGAACAAATTTAGCACAAAAAAGACTATCTGTACTATAGCTCTCCTGCATCAAAAGATGACTAATAATAAACTGTAATGACTATAATGTACTGTACAGAAAACGATAAGGTTGGTGTGCAGGTTCTGCACTGTCAACAAATCTCAGGAAAAAAAAAACACAAACCAACAACGCACTAGTCTTTCTGTCTTCATCCTGTCCTCAGTCGGAAGCCCTAATGTTCCTACTAAACTTATTAAATCTTTAAAAACAGATCAGGATCAGAAATCAGTTTTTGTTAGTCAAGTATGTGTACACATAAATTGGACCTCAGTTTTGTACATACACAGGAATGTATAGTTTTTTAGAGGCTAATTATATGACAGAAACATCTGGGCCTGGTAGTTTTTAGCCAGTGTTACGTAAATGTAGCAAAATCAGCATTTTTGTGGGGATTATTTTTATCTCTGGATGAATACACATTTAGAGTTTTTTAGTTAATGTTATCGGTAACAGGACTGACTTGAAACAAACAGTGCCTGTGCTCATAGTAATTAAGGAATGTAACTGAGTCTTGTGAACAAAGACAAAGGGTATTTTTGGAACAAAAACAACCCATCAATCAATTGGCATTTCAAGACATTGATTTTCTGTAACTCTGCACTCAATGGAAAAAAGAGCTCAGAGCTTCCATAACATTGCAACATACTTCAGTTGCAAAAATCCAAATAGCCTTGGCATGCCAAAACAGGAAATGACTACAATATTTTGTATGGTGATGTATTACTTCTTACCACAGCTCTGTCCCAAATAC
Organism: Larimichthys crocea; assembly: GCF_000972845.2. Classification (NCBI taxonomy): domain Eukaryota; kingdom Metazoa; phylum Chordata; class Actinopteri; family Sciaenidae; genus Larimichthys; species Larimichthys crocea. The sequence goes on along the minus strand of NC_040020.1, from coordinate 33,477,321 downwards.
CTTACTCCCTTCCGGGAGTAGGAGACAGCGCACTAAGCAGTTCCCAGATACGGATGTGTGTGAGATAGATATATAGATTAATTTATTCATCCCCGAAGGGAAATTAGGTACGTAAGTGTGAATGTGAAGCAGGTGAACAGCATAATCTGTCATAGCTTTCACAGATCTGCATGCACATTTATGTTATTTTAAGAGATGCGATCAACGTGGGCTCTTCTATAAAAGTCCTCTATGACAATCAGGTCATGCTGTGATTCAGAGTACAGTACAGGCTGTAATTCAGCTTTCCTTACTGAGTTACAGCATCATGTCAACCAGAAATGCTGTCTGATTTGCAGCAATGATAACATATGTATGAAAAAACCTTTTCAAGGAATCTGTTGTTTGTTGTTCTTTAGCGTGGCCGGCGTCATAGAGCAGTGTGACAACACCTCGAGGCCCACAGTGAATTCCCACAGCACTCTTACCTCTGCAGCATAAACAGGACAAGCCAAATTTATCACCACCTGAGGCCTTAACTATTTTTACGCAATGGAAAATTCACCCAGAGACCCACAGTGACTTTTTCGGTGGAACAATAACTGCAGGCAGACAAAGGGTGAATTAGCTTACCTACACTCCCCGTCTGTCCCTCTCTCTCTCTCTCTCTCTCTGTCTGTCTCTGTCTCTCTCCCTCCTTAACTATCTTGCCCAAGAGTTCAGTTTTTTCTCCAAGAGTCATGTCATGACGGTGAGCAGTGGGTGGGAATGAGGGGCAGGAGTGAGGAGTGAGTCAAACGTTTGTGTGTGTGTGTGTGTGTGTGTGTGTGTGTGTGTGTGTCAGGCTGCGTGTTCAGCATGTGTCATCAGGGCCATCATATCATGACTTGAACTCAGGAATACCAAACATTCCTGTTTTATATTGGATTTGGCAGCCACTGGTTCACTGGGTGCATTCGATGTGACATGATTGGAAAGTGTTATTACTCACAACATTGACATTTGTTGTTGCTGTTTCTTATCATACGCTGCATAGACAAGAACTAGCATGTGACTACAAGCCATCAGCAGTCCCTTTATTGAGTAACCCATTAAAAATGTGTTTGACACTTTGACACTTAATATTTACTTACTATGTTATGTGCTTTATTTATTGTTTAACATTCTGCGCTTGCCTGTACAGGGTTTTTTTTGTATTTATCTTGGTGTATAGCGATTGTTTGAGGCTGGTTGTGATCATTCGGGTTTCTATTTGTCTTGGAAGGTCTCTTGGAAAGTTAGGCTATATTCCAGCAAATGTATGATTCATATTGGCATGGCTTGACACGACCAGCAAATCCAAATGTGCTTAGAGTTTATTACAACTAAGTTGAAGCTGTCCAGTGATAATTAAATCACATGAAATATTAGAATAGACAAAAATACCATAAATATAAAACATAAGCTAAAACAAAATAAATATACACAACAACAAAAGCATTATAGATTTACAATTAAGGAGTTAAATAACACAAAAACTATAACCTAAAAATGAAAAGTAACTTTAAGGTCCATTGGCTACATGTTCTTCTTTTGAACTACTCAGATTTAAAACAGTTGTTACTTCCTGCCAGAGGGAATTTCCTCTCAGGGGGCAGATACTGGGTGACAATCATCTCTAACCATGTCCTGAATCTTTTAGTGCAGCCAGACTTTATACATTGAAAATAAAGATAGGAGGGAGTTTTGGTGAACTACATTTATTACCAGATAACACATCGTAATTTCCCCTTTTCTTATCAGAAATGGTCGTATATACTGTGATGTAATCGGATGGAATTTTTATTCTGCAGGGGACATTTCCAGAAATTACTGCTGCCATTACAATAAATGTACTGCAAACTATTAACTGTAGTTACACTCAAACCACGTTGAGTCATATCGGTACCCGAGTGGAATTCCAACCTGCTGTACTAAGTGGTCAGCTGAGGTGAGATGAGTAATGTGGACCTTCTTAGGAAACAGCATCATCATCTGGAGGCACTGTCAGCAAACCAGGAAGCACCTGTGCAGTCGAGGGGGGAGGGAGAGTGGGCGGTGGGTACATGTCCCAGCGAAGGCGGCCTATTGTGTTTTGGTGCTTTTTATAAGTCACATGGAAAAAGGGACACTCTGGACAGGAAGTGACTTGACGCACTCACATACCGTACTAATGCACTCTGGCCAACAGTTATTGTCTGGTGTACAGAAGTTACATGCAGCACAAAAACAAGATGGCTTCAGATTAGACTATTAAAGAAAGAGAAGAAGAAAGATACCCCTTTGCTTTATTAAGTCAAAGCAGATAAAGTATTTTAACAGCTTCAACTAGATACATTTGAATCTCTCTGTCATTTTGTTTTGCATTTTTTGTGTAACTCAAAAAGTTACAGTGAAGTTCGATACCAGGAAATATCTAGACTCTGTAAATAGCACATACTGACGGTAAACTACCTCGTACTACCTGGTTGTTGCTGCCTTTGAAAACTCATCTCATGTTATGGTAATGAGGACAGCACTGCAGGTGGAAACAATTGCAATAACAATAACAATGCCAATCACATGACAGATCATTTGAAACTATCTCATCAAAGTTTGAATGTCTTGCATGTTCATTTCATTTCCAATAATCTCAGTCTTTGTGAGTAATTATGTGCACATCCTGTACACCTGCACATTATGGAGCAATTTATCTCCCCTTTAAGGAAGTATCTGATGATTATTTGGATTATTGATTAATATGCGTTATATATTAATAAGGTATTTTGTTGAGTTGTGTTATCCCAAATGTTTCCAACAATGTACAAGTCAAGAGAAATAGGTCATTTTAATCAAGGTAATGGTCATTTAATCTCCTGTCAATGGCGTCATACCCCTTTTAATTTCCGGGGAAACACGGGACATGAACATGTTAAATGCTTGTGGCCCAGTGACTACATCGATCATAATCACTATGGCACACTTTGAGAAAGTACTGTGTTAGACGTGGTCACGTTTGATACAACAGAGTCCTAATAGCCAACAAGCTGACTACAGGACTGCAAGAAGGATTGTGGCTGGCTTAAAAATGGTCTGCCTGCTTCCTAAATATATTATCTATACCACAGAGCCACGGATATACTGAAGCAATCCTGTTAGAGAGATGTGTATGGACTGGACCCATTGATGTGAGAGGGAGGGAGAGAGGGAGGAAAGAGGAGGCTCTGAGGAGCAAAAAAAGAAAGAGAGACTTGAAAGACTGGCCTGTTGAATAAACATCTATACACGTTTATCTGGCTCGTCTGGGTCTACTGTTGTTATTTACAGCTGACACTAACAAACCACATAATGAAATGAGAGCTCGGAAACGGATGGTGGGCCTCCCCGCTCATCAGCCATGATGTCACAAGCCCAGATTAGACTGGACCATATGGCACACTGCCTGTTGTCCTTCTAATCCTCCATCGCCATCCAGGCATGTCTCAGCCCCAACCATCCAATCTATCTATCTATCTATCTATCTATCTATCTATCTATCTATCTACATACCTACCTAACTTCCTAAATGCCATTCATTCAAGCAGCTATCCAGGAAACACAGTCCTTTCTCCCCTATTGAATGAGACTGTTGTGGCCTAAGAGGACTTTCTATTGTTTTCTTTTCTTATTGTTTTGTTGTTGTTTTTGTTATCCCCCCCCCGTCCATCTGTGTCTCTTTCACTGGAGCTGTCGCTGCGTCTGTCTCACTGTCTGTCCGTTTGTCACATTTCCTCTCCCTCTCTGTTTTGATCCTGTTCTCATTCCCACGCATTCATGCAGCAGACACAACATGATGTAACACATATTTGTTGGATCCATTTGACCAAAGAGGCTTTTAGTGCCTCTTGTTTACAGCATGTACAGGCTACATTTTAAGCATGGCTTTGCCCTTAAACCTCTGACTTTAATCACACTCTGGGTAAGAAACTACCCACGAGACAAATGTTATTTAAATAAATAAATATATTTACACATCAGAAACAGTCATATGATCAAATCACCCAATAGTCCCAGGAACAACTGTAATATATTACTAATATTTCTCTAATATCCCTACATTTTAGCATATTGTATGGGGCTGTGAACAAAAATGTGATCGCAATGACTGCTTCAATGTGACTGTTGAACATATGACAAATTAAAATAAAGATGAAACTTGAATTTAACATGAAAGTTCTGTTTATAGCCATTTTTATTTAAATATATTAGAGCAATACCAATTTGAGATTTGGGGAATTGCGCTTATTCGCTTTCTTGCTGAGAGTCAGTTGAGAAGATTGATGTCACTCTCATGTGTGTACAACAAATCTGTAGCTAGAGCTACAGATTTCGTTAACTTTGGACAAAGCCAGGCTAACTGTTTACACCTGTTTCCAGTCTTTATGCTAAGCTAAGCTGACCCACTACTGGTGGTAGCGTCATATTTACTGTACAGACATGAGTGTGGCATTGATCATATCATCTAAAACTTTCGAGTATTTCCCAAAATGTCCAACTATTGCTCCAGACTGGTGAGTATAATTTGTGTTTAATGTACTTCTATCTATCTGTCTATCTATAAGATGAATATGAATAAATGAAGATCTGTGTACACACCAGAAAAGCATGACTGTTTTCTGGGTATCATTCTTCCTTAAAGTGCAACAACAAACTGCGAATTCACATTTCATGGTATTAGTTATATAAAGGATTACAGTTACATGTTTAAATCCAAACACACGCTTGAAAACAAAACCCAAACACAGTCCTGAGCTCCATGTCAGGAATGATTGCACGTCATGTGAGTGCATACAGTGTGACGTTTAAACCTGTTAATTCATTTGAGGGATTAGGCTTACATGCTGAGGGATATAAGGCAGGTTCACTGGGCTATACGTAGGACTGAGCGGAAGTTAAAGGTTGCTTTTGTCAGCTATTTGTCTTCCAGCTACTGAGCTCTCCTTGAAATCCACACACAACATATTACTGAGCACTACATGGAAGATTATATTAGAGTATATTAATCACTTTTAATGTTATTTTTTGGAAGACTTTCAGTATGTCATACTCCCTTTCATACTCACTTTAATATCTTTCTTTAATGTGTGTTACTGTGACAATAATGACGTTATGTCTACACACCCTTTTGTATTAAGGTTAAAATTAGTTGATTAATTGATTGGTTGACTGACAGAACATTTATAGAAAGCAATTATGGTGATTGTGTAGCTATTTTTAAGCAAAACTGTCAATCATTCCTCAGGTCTCAGCTCCTTAAGTGGGAGAATTTGCAGCTTCTTTGTTTTTTATAATTAAAAATTGTTTACCTTTACGTTTTGGACTGATCTTCTGATGTTTTACATCATTTTTAAAAAAAAATTCTATACATTAGTCTATTCACATTTTTTTAAAGACATTTTGGGGCATTTTATGCTTTATTAGCCAGTGACAGCTGAAATGGCAGACAGGAAACCGTGGGAGGACAGACAGGGGACGACATGCAGCAAGACCCAGGCTGGAACTAAACCAAGGACCCCAGACTTGATACATGGGGGGGAACACTGCACCAGGTGAGCCCCATCTATTTATACTTTTTTATTTTATTTTATTTACTTTTATTTTTTTTCTAACTTTATTTTATTTAACTTTATTTTATCTTATTTGCCTGTCTCCAGTGTTTCATCACTTCCTCACAGTTTGTGTTTTTGTTGATAAAGGGGTGTGTGTGTGTTTTATTGTGTGAAGCACTTTGTGTTACATCTTGTTTGTGTTAAAAATGCTATACAAATAAAGAGAGATTGAGATTGCTGGAATAATAAAAACAATAATTACTGCTACTGCTGCTCCATATTTCATGAATTGTATGGTAATAGAGCTGCGTGTTTGTGTGTCATAGAGATTTGTAATCCTGCCTATGATATTTGATTACATGTTTTTGTCAGTCAGGATGATGAACAGTATTGTTAGATTTCTTTTTCCTATTAGCTGTCTTTCTTCTTCTGAAAAGGTTTCGTGTCCAACGCTGGCTGTACACAATGTGAAACTTGAAATGAAAGCACAGACGAGGACAAGCAGTGAGTAATGTAGCTGAATCAAGCACACTGCAGTAGTGTCTTTTCTTTTTTTCATTTTTTTTTTTCATTATTTACCAGCAGCCGGGGCGGAGTCACAGTCCAGTCATAGATGTGGGTGGGATTTTGAGCTGCGATCACACCTCGCCGATGTCCATATATGGTTCGTGACGTCACGCGCCGGAGGTCCCATTCACATAAAACTGATCGGCCGGAATCCCCTTAGAGGACATGTAGGCACAGACGAGCACGGGACTCCTCGCTCAACCGAAACCGCCGTGTCAGATTATTCTTTAGGCAATAATAACAAAAAAACTCCTAGGCGTCAAAATGAAAGTCTCCAGCATAGACTGCCGGCGTCTGAGAAAAATCATCAGGAAGGAGTGTGGGAGCTGCCTTATTGTGGATTGCCGACCTTATTTCTCATTCACGAACTCCAACATCAAAGGCTCTGTCAATGTCAATCTGAACTCAGTGGTGGTCCGGAGGTCTCGAGGAGGGCCGGTGCCTCTGCAGTTTGTCATCCCGGATGAGAGAGCCCTGTTTCGGCTTCGGGAGGGGAGCATATCGGCTATCATAGCTCTGGATGACCGGACGTCCCACTGGCAAAAGCTGAAAAAAGACAGTGTAGCACAAATAGTAATAAACACTCTGTCACATCTAGCGAGCGGGGCAAACATCTGTTTCCTGAAAGGTGAGAACTTTGGGATTTTTTTTTTTTACTGATTTAATACGTAAAATAACACTATCACTTTGTCAAGTTGTTGTTTCAAAACCAAATTGTAAGAAAGCGTCATTTGGCAAACTTTGTATCAAGGTGCCTCTTAATCAAACTGTCTTTTATGGTTCCATTTCAAGTTCAATTGGTCTGTAGTTTCTAAAAGATAGTAGAATATTAATACTGTGTAAAATGTCACAAACTCTGTGAGGTGTAAGGAAATTATTATCTCCGTCGGTGTCTATTTTAAGCCACTTAAACCCACACATATCTTCTTATAGTTTATTTTACTTTATAACATTAAGGTCAAGTCATCTCTCTCGCCTTGTGTTGAGAACATTTTTCTCTTCTCACTTCTTGGGGAGATAAATGTCCTGCGTGCGTCAACGGAGCGGATGAGTCAGTGCGGGAGAAACGCAGGCGAATTGGTGGTGCAACGTCTTTCATTGATAAAAAAAAAAAGAAGAAGAAGAAGAAGAAAATGAAATCCCCATTTGAACCAGTTCTTAAATAAATCCATCGGGGGTTGTGATAATGTATTGAAACACTTCCCCGTCATCCTGTCACCTTTGCGTCCTCAGGATGTTTCCCCTGAAAGGATTACCGGTCCTTCAAATGCGGGCTCCTGTAATTAATTACGCGCTTATAATCAGGTTATAAAGGTTATAATCCTGGTGCTGTTAAGACTGTTTCATAAACTATTTCACAAGATGTGTAGATTATGTGTGCAGAATTATTCTAAGCTTATTTATTATTACACTATGTGCTCATGCCCCCCCCCTCCTTTTCTTTCTCTCAGGAGGATACGAGAACTTCCACTCTCAATACCCTGAACTTTGCACTGAGGTGAAAACCGTCGACCAGAGCGGAAGTGAAACCGAGAAAAGAGTCAACAGCCACAGTGAGAAGCTTTCTCACCACAAACCAGATTACGATCAGGTATGGAAACACCCTTTACAATACACTTCCCACTCTCCCACGCAAGAGCACACATCCATCCACCTGCCAGTTTTTATTTCATTTTTAACCTTATCCAAAAAAAAAAAAGAAGAAGACAACCCCACATCCTGCTGACATAAGAGAGACTTATATTTGGCATCATAACATTTTCTCAACATAGCCTACATGTGACCTTCACTGCTCCCCAGAAACCTCATATGTGGCTGACCAAAAAAAAAAAAAAAGGTTGGGGGGCATTGAGTGATGCCCAGCTGACACCAGGACCCCTCACAGAGAAAAACACTCTTTCATCTCTGACCTTTCTTCTATCTCCTCCACTGCCCAAATAGAAAGCATGTGGCTGCTTCACATCTGAGGGCGCACCCTATTGTGTCTGTAGTTGACATATCATGGATTATTTCACTTAAGGGTTTATATAATAGTGCATTTTGTCTGCAGCAGAACATAATGTTCTCTGCTCTGCAGCAGGTGTTTGGATGTTGTGGCTTGGATGGGTGCAAACTCTCAGGAGTGGATTATGGATATTATCGAGGACTAGGGTCCAGTGTTTTGTCTGGTGGCCATGGAATCACACAGTGTTATATATCCTGGTCCTTATCTACATGAATTCACGTCTCTTTTTTTTCCCCTCCTCTCATTCTCAGGGTAAACCTGTAGAGATCCTGCCTTTCCTCTACCTCGGTAGTGCCTACCATGCCTCCAGACAGGACTATCTCAGCGACCTTCACATCACGGCCTTGCTCAACGTGTCACGCAGGGACATGCAGCCGACCAAGGGCCACTATGACTACAAGTGGATCCCGGTGGAGGACAGTCACATGGCCGACATCAGCTCTCACTTCCAGGAAGCCATAGAGTTTATTGGTGAGTTGAAGTGAATATTTTCTGATTCAACTCTATGTGTGTGTGTGTGTGTGTGTATCTGTGTCTGAAATCCAGACAGTGGACGGGTTCACTCATCCAAGTTAGAGAGGGAAATAAATACACCACCACCAAGATAGAGTCTTTTCCTGGAATAACGTCAACCTCAGCTTCTGTATATTTATAGTGAAACATCACCCCAAGGAGTCTTAAAAAACTACCCAAGCTGAGCTGAGTCACCTATACATAGGTGTCTTTATTTTTGCCTCTTATCATAAGCCCCCTTTTTGCCGCCTCTCACCTGCTACCATTCACAAATAGAGGGCTATAAAAAAGCCAGCTGTAATCAGTTTAACTTGATCGCCTGCCTTCAATCCCCCATCAACATATCCAGCCAGTCTGCTTTCATTCAGGATTTGCTCACTTCCCCCGTCCTCCTCCAACCTCCCTCCATTCCTCCCCCGTATTAACTTGAAAAAGACGCTCCCATGCCGTCATCGCCTCCCAGGCCTAATCTCTGTGGCTTACTCTACCGGGTGTGGCCAAGTCACTTTGACAACTGGGTGAGCTGTTCGTGTTTAGTAATGGCCGGGTGGAGGAGGTTACACACACACACACACACACACACACACACACACACACACACACACACACACACACACACACAGAGTCAAACACAGTTGTTTATGATGGTTGAGTGGAGGATAAAAGATAGCTGACTGACACACAATGAGAACGCACAGTTGTTGCACGCTTGCAGGTGGGAATCATTGATGGGCCGAGGGCAGCAGGTAGGCTAATGTGTTACAGAGGAAGAGAGAGTGTGTGGGAGATGAGAGAGGTTCTGGATAATAGCAGCAGCAGCAAAAGATGTACACAACGTGCTGGTGGCTATTTATAGCCAGGCATAACCAAGAACAGAGCTCACCCACAAGCCGCTAGGCTGACCGGTATTGGGTGGCTCCTATTGTTGGTATTGTGCTTTGTTTGGGGATGCAGCTTAATTTTAGTGTGTCTTTGTGTAAGCCAGTCCATTATTATATAAGGCTGAAAATTGTTCCAGGGACAGGTTTAGCCTACATCCAAAGAGGAAGAATTTACCAAACAATGCCAAGTGATTAGAAATGCGGTGCACACAAATCCTCACCAAACCCCAAACGAAAATCAATCACCAATCAGAAATCTCTCTGACCTGGTTGCTGATGTACAGTCAGAGAGGAGATAATAAATATTATTGACCTAGTGGATGAAAGCAGCTGCCGAAGCACGTCATGACATCTCCAGCCAATAAGGGCGCATCGCTCGGTGATGGCCATTAAAACACCAACCGCCGCCGTCACTCCCCTTTTTTTTTTTATTTAGCCCACATCCCTCTCTCGTTGCATCCTCCACTCCAGATGGGAAGTTCATGATTCATTCATGCGGTTTATCGAGGATCAGACATGTCAGAAATCATCGTCATTCCCCCTGCAGTAGCTCTCGGGAGCTGACAGAAGTGGCCCTCAATGTTTTGTTTAATAGAAAGAGAGAGGCACATGTGTTGGTGGAGCTAAATGTCTGTAGGCGGTTCAAACTTTGAGACAGACGTGTAGACGGAGACATGTAGGTGTTTGCTGCAGTTGTAAGAATTAGCAAAATCTTGAGATGTGTCATGAGCGACACTTATGCAGATGACAGAAAGTAGATTTTTTTCGTGTGGGCATTAGAACATACAGATAAGTGTGTAGGAGTGATGCAGCTTTAAATCAGAACACACATCTCTGCACCACTGTGAACTTTGCAACAACACCCAGCGCCTCCACATCAGTGTAGGAGAAAGAAAGTCTTGTGTACATATGCACTCTGTGACTCAGACATGTCTCACAAGTGTCTCTGTGTGCACAAATGAAACTGGTATAGGATGTGTGTACATGGCTGCACACCGACAAGGATGGTGTTCCTGTTTGTCTATAATATCCTGCTGTGAGTGTGTGTGTGAGAGAGAGAAAGAAACTAAATGAGCAGAAAGGCGTTTGCATTAATAAGTGAGTGGGAGTAAGGAGTAGGCAATGATTACACTGTTAAAATGTGATTTTTCATTTTTCATTAAAACTCTCTGTTGATTGATTTTAACCTCTCCATCACATAGCTTGACTTTAAAAAAAATGTCAATTACAGACACACAAACAAAACTAAATTATTTCTTTTAATAATGAAATTGATGTTTGATTTTGTGCAGCAATTTTGCTGATGATCACAGAAAGAAATACAAATTGTGCCCCCAGATTATTAACGTTCTTCTTCTTCTTCTTCTCCTTCCAGATCACGTAAAGCAATCAGGGGGAAAGGTCCTTGTCCACTGCGAAGCAGGCATCTCTCGCTCACCTACCATCTGCATGGCCTACATCATGAGGACGCAGCAGCTGCGGCTGGATGCAGCCTTCGACATCATCAAGCAGCGTCGGGCAGTCATCTCTCCCAACTTCAGTTTCATGGGTCAGCTGCTGCAGTTTGAGTCAGAGGTTCTCTCCATGGCCCCGGCTCATGCCGCCACACCTGAACCGGCTACACCCTGCGCCCCGGAGTCCGCCTCCTTTTTTGCCAATGACTTCACCACCACCTTCAACACCAAAAACTTTGAGCCATCTGTGTTCACCCTCCCTACCTCTTACCTGCAGGCCCCGGTCCACCACCAGTTCAAACTGAGCCCAATAACTGCACTGCCTTAAAATGAACTGTGACTGCTTGTAGTCTTACTTGAAAAAAATAAAATAAAAAAATAAAAAACAATGCTGTCTGTGTGCCTGGTGTTGAAACCAGCAGAGCAGATAGACTGGAGATCATCAAGAGAGAAGATGATAGTATTTAGTTCATGGGCTTATGAAACCTATGGGCTACAGACATTGACGCTGTTTTCCTGTCTTCTGAACTGCAGTGATGAAACAACACAGCACAGTAATAAACTGCAATATACATGCCTTAGGTTGATATTGTGATTTATTTGCCTATTCACAAATACAGTCAGGCATTTAAACCTAATTTATTTGAAAATTACAGTCCGTCTGATTTTTTTCAATAATGTGGATGTTGATATGTGTTTAATAAATGTTTTCACCACTAAAATAAAGTTGTTGTCATGTGATTATTGTAGCATCATGTAGTGGTTGCTCATGGGTCTATAACTGAGAACTCTACTGTAGTTTGTACTGTACTTTTAATAAGTTGCATTTACAAGTCCTGACAGGGCAGGCACAACAACGGGAGGGGCAACAGTGACACCTGCAGTGACTGAGATAGCCTTTATGTGCAGATTTAGATCAGCTGCATTGCTTCCATTCATAGTCAGACTGAATATTTCTATATCCTTGGTCAACAAGTTAGTGCACCCAAGTGTTACCCAAGCAAAGTGAATGAAAACTGCTGCATTACATTTTGGGAAACCAGACACAGATCAAACATTTCAGTCGAAATCCCTATTAAACACAGTGGGTGACATTTTATTTTCTGAATATACAGATATAATAAAGTCTATCATTTGGTTATCATCGACAAAAACCTGTCTCTACTCATTGACAAGTTTAGTTTCCACTTAACATTTGTGCGTGTTACCAACTCTTTTTCTGTCTTTGGCGCCTAGAAGACAGCCAGTCAGACTGTACCAACTCTACATATAGGGAGGTAAATAAATAACAAACGTGTCAAACGTGTTGCTTTCGTACATATATACCGCGACTAAAGATTTAACCTAATGTATAAAATCATTCTGTGTTATTACTTGTTAAAATTATGTCTATTCTCTTCACTATTGCGCGTAATTTGGCACAAGTTTATTGCTACAACCCTGTTTTCACATAGTGGTATGGTCCATGCCATCCCGCCCCCGCCGCCATTTTCCATGTTATTCTCGTTTGCTGCACAGTGTTTCACCCGTTTTCAATGCATTAATTTGTAATATTTGGTCGAGTTTGGGTTACTAAATTCCCGGCTTCTCCAGTTTAGTGGAGGAGGGGGGCTTATCTCCATATTCAGCCGAGGAGAGGACCTGCTAAGTCAGCCATGTATATCAAACAGGTAAGCTAACGACACCAGACGTGTGCATGTCGCCGACTATCACCCGCCTGACGTCGATTAAGCTGCTTTAACGTTACTCCACAGAGTTATTGTACACGCAGTACCAATGCTTTATGCACGGTCTAACCCTACCTTGACTGCTTAGTTAAGGAAAGTCGCACCAAATACCGCTACAGATGAAGTGGCTAGCTCGCTAGTGCTAGCCGGAGCTACCTGGATTAATCTCGTCCTCCTCCTCGGGATGCTAAGCTAACGCTACGAGGCTAGCGGAATTTGTCACATTTCTGTCGAGGTTGCACATTACTGCTGTTACATCAGATTAAATCACATATAAGTACACCTTTTAACAGAGTTATGGTTGTCTCACTTGTGTGTCTATCCGGTTTGCAAGCATGCAAACGCGTCTTGAATGAAAAATGGCCCGTACAGTAGCCGACAGCGGCCAAGGCCCCGGTTGTGATCGGGTATGATACATTTGAAGTTACACAGCTTGAGTTTAGTTCAGAGGGACGAGGTGTAACCATGAGTGGTTAATGTTTTCCTAACTATGAGGATGTGACTGTGGTCTCTGGTGCAGGTCATCATCCAGGGGTTCCGAAGTTACAGGGACCAAACGGTGGTGGACCCCTTTAGTCCAAAACACAATGTCATTGGTGAGTTTTGTGTTATTTTGTTTACTTGCAATAATATGTGGATGTACTTTGAATGATGGCACCTATAAAAGACTTGCAACAGCTCTGATCTGCAAAGCCAACAATGTTCAATTTTGATTGACGGTCAGAGAGATATTAATTTACCTATATGTGTATTATTAAAGTTGTTGTCTGTGCTAAATTGAGAGCTGTTTATAATATTTTATCCATCGAATATATGATATCAATAATAAACATCTTAAGTTTAAGTATAAGTAGATTTATTACCTTTTCTGACAGTGTCAACAAAAGCGGATCAGTTATAGACTTTGTGTGTGTCACCGTGCCTTCGTAATGTGTATTTTTCTGTTACAGTCGGAAGAAATGGATCAGGAAAAAGTAACTTTTTCTACGGTATGTGAGCCTCAAATAAATTTACCGTACAGTGGCATTTTTTTCTTTTTCATTTGGTGTAATTATTATTTCTTTTTCTAAAACTGTGCTTCGCCTCTGTTTTCTTAGCCATCCAGTTTGTGCTCAGTGATGAGTTCAGTCACCTGCGACCTGAACAGCGACTGGCCCTGCTCCATGTAAGTACAGTTCTCGGTGGCTGTTTTGAAAATGAAATGTCTCTTTGACACAGTGCTCGTAGAAAATCTTTGTTTGACATGCTTATGTTGACAAACATAAGCAGTCGATATAGGGTCAGCTGCAGACTCTACAGCTTCTGTTAAAATACAACGTTTGTGTTTATCAAAGGTGGAAACATAATGTGAAACAATATTAATGTTTTTAACTGTTGTGTGTTAAATATGTATTTTCTGTCTTGTTGCTGTAGGAGGGAACTGGTCCTCGTGTCATTTCGGCTTTTGTGGAGATTATATTTGACAACTCTGACAACCGGCTGCCGGTAGGAATGGCAAACATTTCATATTTATCCTATTACTGTAACTGCAGACACACTGATTGATAATTTTCAACTTTCAGTAAGCCTCTCAAATAATTCCTGACTGTGTATGTGATACATACTTAGTCTTGAGTGTTGAAGCCATTATAAGCTAAAGCCAGAGGTGTACTGTTATATTGGCATGCCGTCTCCCGATGTAAAGCCAGAGGTGTACTGTTATATTGGCATGCCGTCTCCCGATGTAAGCCTTAATGTGTATATTCACATTGTTCTATGTGGTGTTGGGTTTTTTTTCCTGCTAATGTCTTATTAATAGAGGAAATGGCACTTGTCTTTATAGCATTTGTGCTAAACCAGAATAAAACGTAACTTCCAAATTAGCCACAGAACAAAATAAGCTTTAAAAATGGGCAACCCATTGTACTGATGCATTGATACCAAGACTACAATCAATGCATGTGGAAAAGTGCCGGTCATGATACCACCTTTAAGTCAACATCCAACATATTCCAGGCTGCCAGTGCGACTGATAGATTATGCCTGTTTTATGTTGTTTACTTCATATTGAACTGTCCCCTCTAAATTGCTGATGACTGCTGACCACTGATTGTAGTCGCTCTGCCTCCAGTACACAGAGTGCTCATTATTCTGATGATGAAAGCCGGATGTTTCCACTGCGCTGCCAATCCAAAGCTTGTTTTTAACTGGGTGTGAAACTGTAATCATGCAGCCCGGTAATACTGTGACATAACCAGCCAATTCTGCTACATGTGTGATTCTGCTCTTGACCACTGATAAATCTCTCTCCCTCCAGATTGACAAAGAAGAGGTCTCCCTCCGGCGCGTCATCGGCGCAAAGAAGGACCAGTATTTCTTAGACAAGAAGATGGTGACGTAAGTATTTCTGTGGGTTAACTGTCCATGTAATCACAGAAAAAAACAACTTTGTGAATCCATGTAACCACTTGTTTGATGGTGCCTGTGATTGTTGCAGTAAGAATGATGTCATGAACCTCCTTGAGAGTGCCGGCTTCTCCCGCAGCAACCCTTACTACATCGTCAAGCAGGGAAAGGTAAGAAAGCGGTGGAGTCTAACTTCACTTGTTATGTAATGCACTTCAGTAATCAAGCAGTGCAGTAAAAAGAGAGCCAGTCATTTTACAAGTGTTACATACAATATAATCTGATTTAAAGATTAGTGTTCATTTGTAAAACCAGAACTTCACAGTATTTCATCACACGATGTTTGTGCAGATCAACCAAATGGCCACAGCCCCCGACTCCCAGCGTCTGAAGCTGCTGAGAGAGGTGGCAGGGACCCGGGTGTATGATGAGCGCAAGGAGGAGAGTATTTCTCTCATGAAAGAAACGGGTAAAAACTTCCTAACATCATTGTTTCACAGGTTAATATAAATTATTTTGCTATCGTCAGGCTGTTGTTTATATTTAAGGGATGCAGTCACAAAAATATGTTGCGCTGCTTAAAACTAAAATGTTTTTGTAAGGGTTTTACAGTGTTCATCAGTATTTAGGCAGTGAGTTTTTATGAGCATTTTAATGAAGTATATACAGTGCACAATGCCCAGAAACTAAAGACACGCAGCTATTAATTAAAAGTGTGAAATGAGACTGTTTTCATCTTGACATTTTAAGTTAGATAGTTAACATATCAGCAATGCTATAAACAGCATTTACCATTAAATTATCACTTGTCTTTAAAAAAGGCCCAGAAAAGTACGTGTGCCGTTGGTAGCGGTTTTCATTTTTAAAAGGCAACCGTGTGTGTCTGTGTGTTTCTCAGAGGGGAAGCGAGAGAAGATCAATGAGCTGTTGAAGTACATTGAGGAGCGTCTGCACACCCTGGAGGATGAGAAGGAGGAGCTGGCTCAGTACCAGAAGTGGGACAAAATGAGGAGAGCCCTGGAGTACACCATCTACAACCAGGAGCTGAATGAAACACGTGCCAAACTGGATGAGGTAACAAACTCAAGAAGGGGGGAAAAAAGATATATAAGATACGAACGTGTTAGACTTCTTGATTAGTGTTTTGGTGTCACAACACATCATTCAGCATATTATCTACACAGAATAATTATCTTAATTTGGTTCAGAGTATTTAAACAGCATTGTTGACAGCGTGTATACGGCCATTTTAAAGTTAGGTGGTATAAATATGTTATCCTTTTTTGAATACAAATAAAGAATCGAGCAGTCACTGCGCACCAAAAATGTGGTTTCCTTCTCTGTTGTGTTTATCTCCAATACTAAGACTTTCCTATTTTGTGTGGGTTTTTTCAGCTGTCCTCCAAGAGAGAGACCTGTGGAGACAAATCCAGACAACTGCGTGATGCTCAGCAAGACGCCCGGGACAAAGTAGAGGTAAAAAAAAAATCCCACCTTGCAGAAGAAATGCCAATATCTGGGATTGGGGATGAGGGTGAAAATAAACACTGTAATGATCATCTTTAGTGAATTATTAAAAATGGCATAATAACATTTGAGATGTTCAGTGTTTAAGTTCAGCAAATCGAATTGTGATTTATTTATTTTAACACCAGAATTGTCAGTTTTCTACTACTCTGACTATCTCGCACATTTTTAGTAAGATTCAAGTTAGATTGAACTTCCTCATCAGATAAACGTGATGTGTGAATCGTGACACTCGCAGTGGAAATTTTTTGTCAAGATGTGATTGTAAGGAGAGATGATGAATGACGTCACCCAACTTTAACCCATCTGCTTCTATCTGATATTGCATATATAATGAGAGATCATGAAAACGTATACAAATAAATGAGTAATCCGTTCAAACATTCAGAGCTAATGTGTTCAGCTCTCCTGACAGTATGAGGCTGGTAAATAAATAGACCAGTAACCACTCAAGAGGAAGTAAG
The DNA here is from genome assembly GCF_000972845.2 of Larimichthys crocea. Lineage (NCBI taxonomy): Eukaryota > Metazoa > Chordata > Actinopteri > Sciaenidae > Larimichthys > Larimichthys crocea. The sequence goes on along the minus strand of NC_040020.1, from coordinate 33,460,234 downwards.
TTGTTGTATTTACACTCCTTTCGAATTAAATCTCACAGCCTGTTTCTTTATTTTGGCTCCCGTTCTATAGGAGACAGAGCGTGTTGTGCGAGAGCTGAAGTCCAAGATCTCTGCCATGAAGGAGGAGAGGGAGCAGCTATCGGCCGAGCGCCAGGAGCAGATCAAGCAGAGGACCAAGCTTGAGTTGAAGGCCAAGGACCTGCAGGATGAGCTGGCAGGCAACAGCGAACAGAGGGTACGGAAGCCTCCCATCTGCGTCACTCTGCACACGTGATGCTGCACCAGCAACACATCCCCCTCCCCCTCCCCCTGCACCACCAGTTGTCTTTTCCTCGTTTCACCCACTTTACTCGCCCCCGTCACTAGAAGGAAAGAGGCGTACTTGTGCGCTACTTTTCAAGGATAGCGACCTTCAGTGGCCTCACGATTCTGTTGATTTGATCTGTGGATTTGTTTAAATTCACAGATTAATCATGCAGTGAATTAAAAAGACAAGTGGGTTTACCAGAGCCTATAGCAGTGTCTTAAATCTATATTAAGTAAAAATAAATAAATAAAAAATCCTAATGTTTACATTACAATAGGAATTAACAAATAGGAATCAATAATAAGAAAAACAAATCTGGCAAATGATTAGTTGTTGTGTTTTTTTACTTGATAATTCATTAATTTACAGAGTTATCACTGAATCCACTTCATTATTTAAATACTAATCAAAAAGCCCTTATTTGTGCTTTAGTGTCGTTCCTCTACTAAAACAAGAAGTTTGTTGTGTCCAGAGTTTCAGTGCTAAATCTTTCAGTGGAACATTTGCTGGGATGAACTGAGAAATGGAGGAAGCACCAGCCTGTGCATCAGACTCTTTGCCATCAGCTCCACTATACATCATTCCTGGCATGGGGCTGTGTGTACAGAGCTGGCATGGATCACTGTCCGTCCGTATGGCTTTGTGTTCAGTGTGTATTTGTGTGCACGTGTGAGTATGAAGACTATAATCATACATAACGGCTTTATTGGCTCAGTCTGTGTGTGAACCGTGATGGGTCCCAGGCTGCATGCTGTCTGTTGGTTGGATTAAGCCCACCTGGCGGCGGCTGGCATCGGCCAAAAGTTATTGGAGCAAAATGAAAAGCAAGGGAAGCAGAACTGCGTCACTCGCTGCTGATGATTCTGATTTGAGATGGCCTTGACACGAGGAGGCATGTAGAGGCTTTCATAACTTTGGGAAGCTACCATCACCACCCACATAGAAAAATCTGTCAAAATCAGTAGTCACCGGGCGGGACTGCTGTTGGGGAGATCAGGTGAAAACATTCCTAATGAAACTGGAGGAGGAAGATTTAAGAGTGATTTTAAAATCTTGACGCAAAGGAGACGAGAATTTTTTTCAGAGCGGGTTTACTCTCTGAAAATATTTTTACACGTATATTTTACTGTAAAGAAATCACACCAACACATTGAGTATACACATTTTTGGAGTCTGCCAAGAGTATGCTTTTATTTTCTGAATTTATATCCTGTACCGTAAAATATTCTGAAATTGTGTGGGATCTTTTCTCATCCTCTGTTGGCTGAAAGGCTCGAGTACTACATTTTTGAATAGTAATCAAGGTTCAAACCCCGTATGAATATGGCATATGAACATGATCATTTTGTTTTGCATTATTTGTGTAGAAATTGTGCAAACACTCAAATTGGTCCAAATGTTTACAGTTCACTGTTGTGGATACAATAATGTGGCAAGAACATTTATGGATGTAAGATATGGCCATAAAATATAAAAATAAATGTAGGTCCTTTTTTAAAAATTGTCCTCCACAGCTTATCCAACTTTTCTCTCCCTTTCTTCCTCTTTTCATCTCTCAGTTCAACATTTTGACAGTTCTTTGTAACATTGCCTGCTCTTGCTCTTCTAGAAACGCCTGCTTAAAGAGCGCCAGAAGCTGCTGGAGAAAATCGAAGAAAAGCAAAAAGAGCTGCAGGAGACGGAACCCAAATTCAACATGGTGAAGGAAAAAGAGGAGCGGGGTATATCCAGGTAGGGATGACTCATTCTCAGCTACGGTCCCTCGAGCAGCCGGTAGCCAGGTATAACTCGATGAGTCAGTCGTTACATTTTGAATGCATTTTGATAGCGAGAGATCAAGAGGTGGATGCCAATAAGATATTTATGGATTCTCCTACAAAGTAGTTTGATGTAAATGAGCAAAGCAAGACGTGCATGTGTAGACAAATGAAGAAACGTAAACGCTTGGAGTTGTTTAGTAGATGTGGCTTCCTGTGTGTACTTGTGATTTAACTTAAAACATTTTGTAACTCCCTCCATGGTTGCACCTCCTCCAGACTGGCCCAGGCTACACAGGAGAGGACAGACCTGTACGCCAAGCAGGGCCGTGGCAGCCAATTCACCTCCAAAGAGGAGAGAGACAAGTGGATTAAGAAGGAGCTGAAGTCTCTGGACCAGGCCATCAATGATAAAAAGAGACAGATCGCAGCCATTCACAAAGACTTGGAGGACACAGAGACCAACAAGGAGAAGAATCTCGAGCAGTACAGTGTAAGACGACACAAATGCTAATGCTCCAGTTGTCCTTGAAGATGTGGAGTTGAGTGGGGAATCTGGTTTGAAGACCCCTTTTTTTAGGATCAGTTTTAGTAGAACTGAACATACATGCATGCCTCTGCTGCTGTTTCCTTTTTTTTTTAATTAAAGATAATTCTAACATTGTGCAAACATCCAGCTCCTTTTCCAGAATCCATCAGGCGGCCGTTGTCATTTTTAAAGTAATAATTAATTAATTATCTGGTGGAACTGTGACTTCTTAGTTTGTTTTGAACTTTTGAATGCTACTTTATGATGTATTTGTCATGCCTCTGACCCACTTTCAACTTGTCTCTTTAGAAACTCGATCAAGATCTAAACGAGGTCAAGACCCGCGTCGAGGAGCTGGACAAAAAGTATTACGAAGTGAAGAACAGGAAAGATGAGCTGCAGAGTGAGAGAAAGTAAGAACATTATCTTTCCCTCAAACCTTCTAATGTCTTTGTTTCTACAGTTCAGCCTTTTCTTTTGCTCATGCTTTTCTTTATATATTGTATATAGCATGACATGATTTTAAATTTATCTTTATGTGAGTCATAACATCATCTTGCATTAAGACAAAGGTGGATGAATTTTGTTGTGGGTTAGTCGCAGTAATCTAATGAAGACAGCTGCTTTCCTGCCTCTTGAGGCACAACAAAGGGAGTGTTTCCATTCAAGCCTCTCCAGTTATTAATTGAGATGACACAGTTAAGGCGAAACGTGTTTTTGTTTCTTTTTTAAAACTGAATTACATTAAATTCAATAACAGAGCCTCATTCTTGTCACTGAATGAAACCAATTTCATGAATATGTGTGTGTTTGTCTGATATTGACTCCATCATGCACCTTCACTTCATTGTGCTCCATTGATGAGCTGTAGTGGGTGAAAAGGCAGCACAATGACAGCTTTGATAGAAGGAACACATCACGCAGACCCCACAGCTGCAAGCTGTTAGCGGTGGATGGTGAAACATGATGAATTGAACTAACATTACCTTAATGGAAACAAGAGGGACACTGTTTTGGCAGTTTTATTGTTTTAATTATTTAGATTTGACTAATTACCACAAATTAAGCAAATCTATGGTTCACTTGAGGATAATGGCAAACAAATATATGAATAGAAATGACTTGATGAAAATGAGGGGACTGAATACTCGATTCAATATTGCATGTATGCATATAATGAATTTGCAGTTATGGATAGGGCTGAAACTAACGACTGACGATTGTCAGCCAATCTTTTGATAATTCTTTTGATTCATTAATTTGTTCTTTGCTCCATAAAATGTAAGAAAACTCTGAAAATTCACCGACTGTGATCACTGGTGACGTCAGCTTAGATGTTCAATTTAGTCAGAGGATTAAAATAAATATTATTGTAAGATTCAAATTTGAGAAGCTTTTCTTAAAAATGACTCGGTACAATGAATCGGCTATCAAAATAGCTTGCGATTAATTTAATAGTTGTCAACTAATTGATGGATGACCTTGTTCAGCTCGAGTTATGGTTTGAGAATCATGTTGTGAAAGTTGGTGTTTCTCCTCACTGTCTTTCTCTCTCCTAATTCTTTTATTTAATCATGAATGATTTACATCAAAGAGATTTCTGAAGACAAACAATTTAGTAGTCTCCTAGTTTTTAGGGCATTTTTTATCAGTGACTGGCTTGTTTTTTTTGTGAGTATCATGGCCACAGTTTGGTTCTGGTCTTTCTGGTGACATAAGTGTAACAGTGTGTGATTGTCTGTGTCTATCCAGCTACCTGTGGCGTGAGGAGAACGCAGAGCAGCAGGCCCTGGCAGCCAAACGAGAGGACCTGGAGAAGAAACAGCAGCTCCTTCGAGCGGCCACCGGCAAGGTTCGTGTCACCGTACATGACTGCATAATTATTGATTGCATAACGCAGCTACAGGATACCTTATGCTTTTGTCTGAGGATTGAAATTCTTGACAGATTAATGGGGCACACACACTTCCCTTCCCTTTTTCTTATGAAGACATTTGTAAGCCAGACATAGACCTGCCATGCCACAAATCTATTAAACCTTCACACATGCGCTTACTCTGCGAACTGTACTGTGAGAGAGGAAATTTGCAAATGAAGATAGATCAAACCCCACGGAAATAAAACCTCTCTCTCCCGGTCGCTCGCTCGCTCGCTCGCTCTCGAAATGAGCCCACCTGAATACTGCGAAGGACTCACTTTGTGGCTCAGACAGTTGTTAGGATAAATATATCAAATGTAATCACTCATCTGCCTCGCTGCTGGCACCTTATCATAGCTCGCTAAATTTACATATGACTCACTCCTCTCTGCCCCCATCCTGTAACTGCCAGTCGTTTCTTCTGGGCAGATACATCAATCAAATATCACTTCTGAATAATGTCTGCCGAGATGAAAGGATGCTTTTTGTGGCTTCATGGACAAATATCCTGCATTTATTTTTCTTTCATTGGTCCCGACTGACTCATCCTGTCTCCAGCCTTTGATGGACTCTTATCTGTCGTCTCTCGCATTTTGTATTTATAGTGTACAGGTCATAGTGTTGCAAGACACAGCTTTCTCTTTCCATACAACAAATATTAGCTTCAGTGTACGTGGATGTGGCACAAAACAGGTTTCACAAATTCTTTACAGTGCAGGATTTCGTCTGCTAGGAAATCCTTTAACACGGTTCTTCTTTAGAAGAGATCATGGCTGCTTTTGGGTAAAAAAAATAATCAATATTTGTAGTGATAACGTAGGAACGTAAGGATTTGGTACGTTTTAGGACTGTATTAGGTGTGGTTGTATATACTGATATTGATGACATATCTGTGTGTCTTCTAATGGTAAGTGTTAGTGGTTAATTTTAGTATCAAAGTCAGTCTTTCAATTGAGATGAAACTCACTCCTCTTCTTTCTCTTCAGGCTATTCTGAATGGCATTGACAGCATTAACAAAGTCCTTGAGCATTTCCGTCGAAAGGGTATCAACCAGCATGTCATCAATGGTTACCACGGCATCGTCATGAATAACTTTGAGTGTGAGCCCGCCTTTTACACTTGTGTGGAGGTGACTGCTGGCACCAGGTAAGAGCTCTTTAAATAACCAAAAAAAAACAACAAATTTTCACTGCTAACTTTTTGTGTCACCGCCAAACATTTTATTTTGTACATTCAGTGATATACCGACATTTGTCTTGTTTTACGACCCATCTGCTTTCATGTTTTCCAGACTGTTCTACCACATTGTGGAGACTGACGAAGTCAGCACCAAAATACTAATGGAGTTCAACAAAATGAACCTGCCTGGAGAAGTCACATTCCTGCCCCTGAGCAAGCTGGACGTCAGGGACACCGCCTACCCAGAGACCAACGTAAGGAACAAGCATTAATTGCATCTGATACTTTTTGTAGGTAGTAAATTTAGACTCTGACCAATTATTGGTATAACTCTTGAATAAAATAAAAGAACATGTATTCATGTGTGTTTTTAGAAAAAAAAAAAAAAGATACCTTGAGGTTTAACAACAACAACTATGGTGCTTACTCTTATTTAATCCTCTCTGTGGGAGTACAATGAGTTCCCTTGATTTTCCCAGTTACACAAAACATACAATATTCCACTGTTACACATCTTACAACAGACTTTTGTTTGTTTGGTTTGTAGCATTTACCACTATATTCTTACCAATGTGTTCTTGCCCCCATAAGGACGCTATCCCCATGATCAGCAAGCTGCGCTACAGCTCCAACTTTGACAAGGCCTTCAAGCACGTGTTTGGAAAGACCCTGATTTGTCGCAGCATGGAAGTTTCAACCCAACTGGCCAGAGCTTTCACCATGGACTGCATCACTCTGGAGGGTACGCTGACCTGTGATACACAAGCACGTTAGATAGCACTACCACAAGAAGGTAAAAGAAGAGTGGCAGCTCTCACAAGCAGTGCCAAACAAACAGATCTGTTGATTTTGTAACTGTCAGCGAGTGGGCCCTCAAGTACATTTTACATTGACAGCATCAACAAATTATTCAATTTTGCTGATGTGTCCCTGTCAGAAAGTGTAGCCAATGCTTCAGTTTTTACTGCGTAATGGACAACTCTTTTGTGTAAAACCTCTTCTCTTGAGGTCAAGACAAAAACAAGTTGTTGAAGTATGAGCTGTGTAATTGTTTGAGCTATCTACTCTGTCTGAATGACACTGTCTGCCCTTCAGTAGATCTTGAAGGTTTTGGCAGTGTCTTCTGATGACACACTAAACAAGGTTTTTTGTCTTACCTTTTGTAACACTAGATTAATCTTTTAGGACTATAAGTCATTATAATTCTAATACGGTAGAATCCCTTTATCTCTTCTACACTGTGTTGTGACCTCTTAGGTGACCAGGTGAGCCACCGTGGAGCTCTGACCGGAGGCTACTACGATACCAGAAAGTCTCGTCTGGAGCTGCAGAAAGACATGAGGAAGGCCGAGGAGGAGCTGGGCGAACTGGAGGCCAAGCTTAACGAGAACCTGCGCAGGAACATTGAACATATCCTTTCTATTAAAACATAATGTGTTTGTTCAAGATAAAATGTATGATTGATGCTCACAGGAAATGTTTGGCACCTGTGTCTGCTGATATCTCGTCGTAGATTAGAAAAGTCTAACTCAAAAGTGAGTCATGCGATTTCTTTTAAAGCTGTGACAATTTTGTCAAAGAGACCGATTTCCCCCCAATTGTGTGAAATGTGTTGAGTCACATATGAATACCAAATAGTTCTTACATCTTACATTCTGTGGGGTATACAGGAAGTACATGACATTAGAGGAAATGTCTCTACATTTTGAAATTAAATATTCATCTTTTTAATTGAACTAAACTGACTTCATCCCCTTTGAAATATAATATTTATTAACATTAAAAATAAACTGTAGGCACATTAGCATTCAGCTCCTGGCTCCAGGACACATCATTGTCATGCACAGTCAATAATAACTCTCAGACAACTGTCATTTTCAAAGAAATAATTTAATTCATATCCTGCAGTAGAGTGTGTGAGCCTTTCATCTATGTAAGAGCTCTATTGAAAGAAGTTGTAACACCCCTGAGTGCTGCCCTCACTCAATTACAGAGCGGCGTCACATGGGTGAGCCTGAATTTTAAACGTGGATTAAATTATGTAGCTACCTCAGCCGGCAGGAGACCGACTCGGATGCAATGAAAGCGTCTAATCAGGTCAAGAGGGATTAGTGTATGTTAGGTCATATCAGCCAGAGCCCTGACTCACCACTGGACAGCCCATGAAGGCAAAACAGGCAGATCAGAGAGGATTTGTGTATGCGTGTACGGCGTGTTTATGGATATGGTCACTTCCTCCCAGGCGTGATTATCCGTGTGTTTGCACACCTGTGTGAATGTGCGTAGCTTCTCGCTCAAGTGTATGCAGGTTAATGTGTGCACCTGGTGATTACGTATGTGTGAGTGGGCAAGGTGACACAGATGACTGAGCTGATGACATGACGCTCGTCCGTCACTTATTCAGCAGTGAGTCAGAGGCCAGATCAATTCTTTAAAAGCCTCTTGTTGTTCATTTACCACCTCTGCCCTGTCGATGAGCATTAGATTACACAGATGTACCTCACCATGACTGCTGTTTTAAGTTCGTTTTGTAACCAACATGCAACCCCATGGCAGTAGAAGTATTGACGTCATGCAGAAGGCGCACTTGCAATGTGAATGCTCATACCCGATAAATCTCTCATCGTCTTGGTGACATGAGATGCACCTGATTCATGTTTTAGTCATGACGGTCGGAGTGGCCGTCACTGAGACATGAGATCAATGCAGAATCATTCAATTCAGGGCAGTTTGTGGCCTGATATCAGCGATTCCTATCCCATTAATGTTCTCCATGTGCTTTGTCCAACAGGCAGGGCAGACCTCTGACTTTCAGGAGCTCTTTTAAAATCAGCAGATTGATTGGCTTCAATGTTAATGGAGTCCTTTTGAACCTCAGAGGCACAGAGGAGTGTTTTACTCGTGGACAATCAATAAGCTTGTCTGTAAAATTAGCTTAATGATGAGTATGCATTAGTAATGACAGTCTTCCCTTCGACGCCTAGTCTAGTTTGAGGGCAAATACAGTATGCAGTTTCAGCAGTCTTGAGTAGTGTGCAACAGTCAACAATCATTCGTAATAAGCACCGGCTTATAATTCCTTAATTGCTGCCTCCACGCATCAACAACGAGATTGACCAGCTGATGAACCAGATGCAGCAGATCGAGACACAACAGAGGAAGTTTAAGGCCTCCAGAGACAGTATTCTGTCTGAGATGAAGATGCTGAAGGAGAAGAGGCAGCAGTCCGAGAAGACGTTCATGCCCAAGGTGATTACATACAGATGTTATCACAATATTATAATTTAATCTGTTTTTCACAATCCATGTCTGTGGTTCAGCCAGTTTGTGTTACTGACTCTTTGTCGCCCTTTCTCCCTCTCCAGCAACGCAGTCTCCAAAGTCTGGAGGCCAGCCTCCACGCGATGGAGTCCACCAGGGAGTCACTGAAGGCTGAGCTGGGTACAGATCTCCTGTCCCAGCTCAGCCTGGAGGACCAGAGGCGTGTTGATGATTTGAACGACGAGATCCGTCAACTGCAGCAGGTCAGCAGGAGGATCGGGCATAGATGTTGTGATCTAAGTCTGTTTCTATACACAGAATCTGTGGCACAGTCTCAAAATAAGTTCAGTCTAAGTCAGTCGCAGAGATTTCTGTCTCTGGTTTGTAGATTTGTCTGAGACAGAATTCTACAAACCAGAAACAAAACATTAATTTAAAACTATCCTAAAAAGCTACTTTTCACTACACTTTAGTTATTAAGGACCAGTGCTCCTCTACTTATATTTGAATTCAAAAACTTATTTAAAAAAAAAACATTTTTAATTTTCTGTGTTATTTATTATTATTTATCACTCACCAAAAATGTATAATTAGTCATCCAGATTTGCAATAAACTACAATGTCGTTATTTTAATTCAGGCAAAATGTATTACATGAGTTTAAAGGTCCTGTCAGCCTTTTCTGTCCCACGGACCGGGTTGGAAACCTTTTTTAAATAGCAGCATTAAGCTCAAACACTGCACGCATACACGCCCCCCATCTGCTAATGCGTAGTTGCACACCTCCTGTCACCTACACTTTGTTGTTTCCTGTCTCTCTTTGCCTCGTGCTAGTGCATTCAAATGACCTGACCGAGGTGAGAGTAGCAGGCAGCAGCTGTGAGTGGGATGTTCCTGTGATCCAGTGTTGCCTCCTCTTTCTCTTTCACTGCCAGCTGCTCGCAGCTCTCACCTCAATGAACTCTCAGCCATTCCTGCTCTTGTTGCGCAACGGCTTCGCCCCCGCAACACGGAGCCTTTCATGTATGGTCCTGCCGTGTTGGCGGTTGTCAAATTATATTACCTGCGACATAACACTTAAGAGTTATTCTTATCAAGGACATAAGTGTTTGCGTACCACTTGAGAGATGCCGTAGATATTAATTAGAGATTGCGTATATATGCTTTTTTTTTTTTTTTTAGTCCAGAGTGTAAAGTGCATATTGTCACATTAGAGCAGATGATGCCAGCCAGATATAATTTATATTATTGCTAGAAATATTCACATTTTTATCACTCTGTGGCAGCATTCTTCCATCTGATACATGGGACAACAGGGAACTGTATCAACAGTTCTTAAATATTGAGTTACTGGGAATGTACTACTCATGTCTTGTTTGTCTGTGCTTGGCAAAGATCTGTCAGGATGAACCGTTTGCATGTTGTGTGTTAACATGTTTATCCACCCACAGGACAACAGACAGTTGTTGAATGAGAGGATCAAGCTTGAGGGCATCATGACCAGAGTGGAAACATATCTCAACGAGAACCTACGGAAGCGTCTCGACCAAGTGGAGCAGGTACATTGTCTTATTACACGTCCCAGAAACATGGCACAGTATGGCTCTACATATAGAATATTCTTTTCTATAACGTAATGTCAGATCATCATCATCATTTGCACAAACACCAAGTTCAAGGTTTTTTGTTTGCAGCTGCTAGATGACCCTCTTTTTGTATGTCGCCTAAACGCAGGAGCTAAACGAACTGCGAGAGACTGAGGGAGGCACAGTGCTCACAGCCACAACATCTGAGCTGGACGGCATCAACAAGCGTGTGAAAGACACTTTGGCTCGATCAGAAGGTACGCATTGTACTGGAAGTACAACGCAGGGATAGTGGGGGGAGCCTTAGGGAAGACTGCTCGTAAGCAGAAGGTGAAATTGTAAAATCTACAAGCTGAAAAATAGTTTTAAAAAAAAAAACACACTTTCCCTACAGGACCCCCAAACAAAACACAGATCCCAGTTCTTCCTTCTGGGTTGGTTTAGTGTTGGTGAAGACTTCCAGTCCAAATGATATACCTTGATTAAAAGACAGCTGAAATAGAGGGTGTGTTGTTGACATCAAACACATTTGAAGTTGTTGAGCAATCACTCTTTGAGTTTGGTTTGAACTCGCGGAGTCAGTGTGAACACCGCAGCTTTGCACGTGCCACGTTTATATATTAAAAAAAACAAAACACAATCACCCACAATGGTTCGGAGTGAAGACGTATGATGGAATGATCATACTGTGAAACATGGTACTCTCGGTTAGTACCACCAGCAGATGGAGAAAACTGCTGTGATGTGTTTGACTCAGAGTTTGTATAATATGTTGTTCCAGAGTCAGCTGGGCCAGGCAGTTGTATAAATGTTCTAGTGGTGCTGTGACTCAGATGAGGTTGATTGAGTGCAGTTGTCAGAAAAGCACTTGTTCCTGAATAGCACTAATTTGCATGGATTCGTATTTAATCACTGTCACTAACTTCTTGAAGACACATTCACACCATGGACTCGTTCTTAAGTCGGCATTATATTCAGTCATTTGTTCCAAACTCTTTGCATGTCAATTTTCCATTCATTGTTCAGAGAACAATCTGATTTTCTTTTCTCTTTCTTAATGAAGTGGGAGAAAAAGCCTCCACGTTAGTAGGTTGTTGATGAAGGCTCTAAAGCTCACTGTTCTCTAAGCGGATGGGGATGAAACTCATGAATCAAAAGAAGGGCTGGCTGCATCACCACTTTTGAAAAGTAACTTAAAACCAGAGAATCTAGCCTGTGACAGAATATTTCTATTGTCTAAATCATGGACATAGCCACTATGTGTATGCATCTCATTCATCTGGAATAAAACACACAACTTCTACCACACCCCTCTCACCGCCTCCTCCAATAACTTCCCCAGATCTGGATTCTCTGGTTGACAAGACAGAGGGGGAGATCAAGGACCACATCAAGAGCATGGAGCGCTGGAAAAATATCGAGAAGGAGCAGAATGACGCCATTAACCACGATACCAAGGAGCTGGAGAAGATGACCAACAGGCAGGGCATGCTGCTCAAGAAGAAAGAGGAGTGCATGAAGAAGATCAGAGAGCTCGGCTCGCTGCCCCAGGAGGCCTTTGAGAAGTACCAGACCCTCACACTCAAACAGGTACACACACACAACACACAGTGCTTAATGATGATGGTTTGTGCCGACTGTGTTTCATTTGTCTACCAGGCGACAGCAGCATTTTGAGTTTATTTATATTTTACAGTAATGTGAATCATATCAGGTCAAATCAAGAATCTAAAGATTTGTGAAGTCAGGTCCTCATATGAACAGTTCAACAGTTGTTCTGTTGTTTATACTGATTAGGGCTCCCACGATTAGTCTGTTAGTCCCACTTATCGCCGACGGACAAAATCGTCGACAACTAATTTAGTAGTCGATGCATTGGTTTTTTTTTTTTACTTTGCTTTTCTCTCTGCGGCTGCAGCTTCCACTGCCACGTCTGCCTTTCTGTGTCACACACACACACACACACACACCCCTACGCACATGCACAGTAGTGGTAATCGGCGTCAGGCCTGACTGTACCGTAAATGATACCATAACACAGACCCTCCAGGAATTCACGATGTTGCGATTTGCAACTTCAACGCAACTTCAGTGAATCCCCATGAATTCAGGGCGGTGTTGCAATTTTAACCAATTACCGTGATTTTTCCGCAACTTCCGCGCAGTCTGCCCGGGGGATTCAACTCGGTGGGTCAGGGACGGCCGTACGGTGCGGGAGGATCCCCTCGGGGACCTCTTCCCCGCGCTGGCTGGCCCCCGCCGAGCGCATTTCCTCTGGGTTGGCATGGAAAGACTCGGGGGCGAAGGTGGCTCCATCCACGGTTAGGGTTAGGGTCATTTACGTATGATCCGATAATCTGTGATTAGTCGACTATCAAAATAATCGTTTGTGGCAGCCCTACTGACCATTAAAAGTCCAGTGTGTCAGATTTTAGGAGGCTCCGTTTACAGAATATGGCAAAAGTGGAATATAATATGCATAAGTGTATATAATCACCTCATCTTTTTGTTACTTTAGAACGAGCCTTTCATATCTACAGATGCTGCAGGTTGTCTTCCACAGTCTACCATGTTGTGCACTGCCATGTTTCTTCAGTAGCCCAGAACAGGCAAACCAAACACCGGCTCTCGACAGGGTGTTTCATGTTTTTACAGCCACCATAGTTTCCTCTTCATGCGTGGAACAAGATGCCACCTACAAACTGGTCCTTTTTTTTCTTTTTTTTTAAAGAAACCTTTCAATGAAAATGATGGGGGACAAAATGCACAATCCTCCATCTGTGTGTGTGTGTGAGATGTTTTCCACTGAAATCGTCTCTCCAGAACCAATATGAACAGGAAGACTGGTTACAGCAAGCGGCCACTTGAGGGCATTGTAACAAGTGGTAAACACAACACTGACCTACTGTCTCACGTTTTCTTATCACAGCCAAGTTGTTATGCTGAATGCGTTTGCAAATGGTTGTCTATGCACACATCCAGCTGACACACAGCGACACATTCATATCGTTTTGTATTTCGATACTGTCCAATACTCACCAAACTGCTGCCCTTTAACTGCAAACCACTGTAGTACGTTTAATCACTGGTCCCTAAGTTGGTCTGTCTGCTCTGTGATGGTGGGTAGATGTGTACTTTGTGTTAATCCAAGCTCTTTGCTGAAAACAACAGTCTGCTGCAGCTTAAAATGAGGTTGGAGAGCGTTAAAACTCAACCAGAACAGTACATTTGCTTACGTGAAACCAGAACAAGATGATCAAACTCTCTGTATCACCGAGGGGAACTACATAAGGCTGATAAGTCTCTGTGGGATTGTCACTACATTACACTTGGTCACTTGAGCAATTGTTGATATAAAAAAAAATAAGTGCAGCTTTGAGCCTCTTAAGTTGTTGGGTGCTGTGAAGGCAAATTATCAGAGTGCCAGAAGTTTAGAAAGCCAGACCTGTCTTCCACCTTGTAGACGTACCAGTCCCCTTAACGTTTTTGTTACCGTAGTAACTTTGACGCTAAAGACGTGACAACAGCAGCACTAACAGTAGATTAAGAAGGTCAACTGAAGGTCAGTTTTCTGTGCATCTCTTACTGTCTGTGCGCGGACACATACGGAGATAGACCCAGGTCTAAGGAAAAAGGCCTCAGGACTTCACATCACATCCCACCTACTCACCAGTGACTCAGACACTAGTTAGTGCTTCTGATTTTATTTTTATTTTTTAGTCGACTGCCTCTGGGAGCACAGACTGAGTTGAGTGGACACGGTTGCATCTTTCATAAGTGTCTGAGTGTGTACTCGGTGTGTGTCTGTGTGTCATCTCCCCTCCTTAACAGAGCTGAAAATAGCCTCACACTTTCTCATAAACACTCCACATAGTTAATCTTTCTCCACAGGACTCTGCTCGGGGGCAAGATGGTGCCATTGATTGCAGAAGTGGATGAGAGGGCCAAGTAATAATGGCACTTGCTCATATTCCCTTGGTCGTTAGTGATTCAGATGGATGAATTTATAGTTTGAGAGTTTGGAGAGTGGATGTCACTTTTGAGCGAGGCTAATCTGGTTCTTAATTAATCAGGTCATGCCTCTTCAGATATGAATAGAATCCAGCCACATACTTGTGCAGAAATGCATAATGGATCTGAATTTTTGTCCCTGTTTAAATCAACAAGTGGTATCATTACACCCTCACAAACTTTATGTCACGATCATGAGAAACAGATTTGTTGGCAGCATTTTGTTTGCATATTTTGGTGGAGGAAAAACAGATCAATTGTGTCAAATTTGCAGATGTAACAACAGTAAAAATGGAAAGTTTTCTAAACTTTAGATGGGAAATGTTTTTCCCTGTGTGTATATATCTTAAAGCATTATATAGTAACGATAATGATAAAGTGTATTTTAAAACATCTTTACCAGGAAAATTAAGCAACCTTTTTAAAAAATACAAAACAGTCTTAGTAATATGGATAAGAATGAAATAAATAATCATTCAGTCATCATTAATATACATAAAAGCCACATTATATACTAAACAAGTAGTCATACTGTCAGCCTGACTTCACTTGGAGCTAATCATGTTTTAATCTCTCCTTTTAACAGTTGTTCCGAAAACTGGAGCAGTGCAACACTGAGCTGAAGAAGTACAGCCACGTCAACAAGAAAGCTCTGGACCAGTTTGTCAACTTCTCTGAGCAGAAGGAAAAGCTGATCAAGCGTCAGGACGAGTTGGACCGCGGCTACAAATCTATCATGGAGCTCATGAACGTCCTGGAGCTGCGCAAGTATGAGGCCATCCAGCTCACCTTCAAACAGGTACGTGACAGGCCCTGTTCATATATCCATTGACATCACAATCTGATAAATTATTATCCTTGATATTTATCCTCCTAGTTGAACTTTTAGACCAAAATGTTTTTCTTCTGTCTCACATTGGTTGCACGTTTTCTACTCTCACTGATGCGACCAATATTCACTCAGCGCCTCTTCTTCTACATTTTCACCCCACCAGGTATCGAAAAACTTCAGCGAGGTTTTCCAGAAGCTGGTGCCAGGTGGCAAGGCTACGTTGGTGATGAAGAAGGGCGACGCTGAAGGCAGCCAGTCTCAGGACGAGGGTGAGGGCGGTGCAGACAGTGAGAGGGGCTCTGGCTCACAGAGCAGCGTTCCTTCAGTGGACCAGTTCACTGGAGTCGGCATCCGGGTACAGTTATTCATTTAAATCTGCTTTTAACAGTTATTGAACGTCATTTCTGACACGTATTCTATATATATATATGTGTGTTTGTTCCATGTGTCTAATAACACATCCTCTCCTCTCCTGTGTAGGTGTCGTTCACAGGGAAGCAGGGCGAGATGAGAGAGATGCAGCAGCTGTCTGGAGGTCAGAAGTCTCTGGTGGCTCTCGCCCTGATATTTGCCATCCAAAAGTGTGACCCTGCTCCTTTCTACCTGTTTGATGAGATCGACCAGGCCCTTGACGCCCAGCACAGGAAGGCTGTCTCGGGTAAAGTACTAGTATATACAAATATACAGCGCATAGAGAGGGTTAAATGATTTTCACACGTGAATTTATTTCCCTGAATAGCAACTAAAATAGTGGCGTTGTTCAGTTTGATTCAGTTTTGTTGTGTCTGATTTGACATATATTGCTGCAGTTTGTTTGAAAATTGTGTCGTGTCCCATTTCAGACATGATCGTGGAGCTGGCGGGCCACGCCCAGTTCATCACCACCACCTTCAGGCCTGAGCTGCTCGAGTCCGCCGACAAGTTCTACGGCGTCAAGTTCAGAAACAAGGTGACAAAACCTGTCCACGTGGATTCGTTCAAGTTGAAGCTGAACAGATGAGGTTTCCTCACACATAGACCGTGGGGGATCTCAGCTGTGTCAGGACGATTCTCAGAAATCTATTTGAATAATTAACAGATGAAGGCAAAGGAGAAGTGGCTCAATATGGCAAATGAAAAATATGTTGTAAATATATTTATTCTGTATAACACTGGACTTTTTTTTAGGTCAGCTGTGCGTCATAGTAACAATGGAGACAGGGCCCAAACCTCCAACTTGCTGAAGCGTTCTTAAGCAAAGTCATTTTATCCTTCAGTATTATAATTAAGTTTTCCTGTAGGGTTAGGGTTAGGAAGGACAAGGATTGTCTGTGCAAACACCAACCTGATACAACTCATGCTTCTGTGACATTGTGACGTTAACTCCACTGTAGTTTAAAAAAAAAACAACAACCAAACATTAAAACCTTACTGATGCGTTGTCTGACATACCGTGTTCCTAAAACATCAAAGACGCAGTTTAGAGTTGTTTGAGATTAAATTGAGCATTAACACGATAATGAGGTGTCTGGGGGGGAAAAAAAAGTAAATGTAAGTAAATGTTGTGTGTCAAACAAAAGTTATTTTACTAACAGCTTTAGTCATACTATGGTTCACCTGACATGGCAGTTAAATCCAAAATGGCACCTATGTCTGCCATCGTCACCATTGTCCTTCAACAGTCTAAATGCCGATTGAAGAAATGTGAAATAAGAAGAAAAGAACTGAAAAATGATCCCCGTCCCCTGAGCTACACTTGTTGATTTGTTGTCACAGGTCGTTTTTTTGTGTAAATGAAGGTTGGCAGTGAACAGACACGCACAGTTTTCCAGCCACCAGCTAGTGTTAATTTCCCTTGTTGCTGTCGCTGCTTTCAGTGCCGTGATTTCAGTTTCTGTCCTGGACAATTTCTCCTTGTAAACCAGCTTTTTGTTCTGCTGAGCTGCCTGAGTGAAAAGAACATTTTTCCTCTTGAGTTTTTTGAGGTTTCATAACAAATGATTACTGATTAGTCAGAGCAGCTGAAATGGGAGCATTGATTGGTCATTAACAGTGTGTGTGTGTGCTTTTTTTAGGTGAGTCACATCGATGTGATCACAGCGGAGCAGGCCAAAGACTTTGTGGAGGATGACACCACCCATGGTTAATAATCCTCGGCTCTTCATCATCCTCCTCACCCCCTCCTCGTCCTCCTCCGCCGCCTTTACAGTGCACTGCGTAGCTCAAAGCCTTCCACATCAGGGCCCAAAGACAGAAATATCTCACTCAGTCCAGTTTGTTTTTTTTAGTTCTTATGCTAAAGATAAACAATGCAGCACATCTAAGGTTCTCAGTCCATCTCTGAGGCTGGAAGCTGAATTGGATATGCTGTTTTGATAACGTTCAATCGTTGACATCATTACAGGCTGATAAAACTACAAATTTGAGAAAGAATGTGGTTCTGTTGACAAACCGCAAGCAGGTAGTGTTTGTTTTTTCACATTTCCCTGCTTTGCCCGACGACAAACAGAAGTGTAGTTCTTTTACACTGAAAAGAAAAAAAACCTCATTTTGTCCTGAAGCGAGAACCTGTTACCTTTCTGTGTTACTGTGTTCTGACAGTAGTTTTGAACTGTGATTTGGTACTCTGTCATTGAAAATGGGAAGTGCCAGAGACGCTCTGAAAGGACACAAACCTTCAGGACCTTTTTCAGAAATCATCTTGTGTACAGCTGAGATTGTTTTGATATGACATAAATAACCGATACCTTAAAGCTCGGCGGAGATGGGAGGGTCTTAAGCTGATCTGGATTTTTGTTTTTGTTGAAGAGTTTTTGTTCACCCTTGTTTCTGTAATGTATACTCTTTATACTCAAGCAGTGCTAACTTCTACTATCTGTCATAACACATGACTTAAAATGTTCAAAGGTTGTGGTTCCTTTTTATGGTCGTTTACTGTATTGTGTAATTTCCTGTTTTTAGGTCATTTAAATATATGAAAGGTTTAATTCCAAAACAGCAGAGATCTATTTTGGAAATCAGCACAGCTCCCAGAATTTGATCAGTCGATATTTTTAAAAACAGAAGTGATTCAGTGGTGGATAATCTATTTGGGTCTTGAGATGACTCATGTAACTTCAGTAGTATGCCAAGTCGTGCTTTTCTGGACTCACTCTTTCTTAAATTTGCTCACTGGATGTTTTGTTTGGGATTAAACCGCTCATATGTTATACCTAGTTTCAAAATCTGATTTTTAAATGTTTTGGTCTCTTTTTATGTAATTAGAAAACTTACAAAAATAATAAAAGATTTTAAAATAAGCTGTATGTCACTGTCAATTAAGACCACTAGATGGTGCTGTGCCACTGATACCTGACATCCTCACATGGGCAAAAATTTGTTTATGCAGAGAAAAGGTCATCTTAAATTGA
Source organism: Larimichthys crocea (assembly GCF_000972845.2). Taxonomy (NCBI): domain Eukaryota; kingdom Metazoa; phylum Chordata; class Actinopteri; family Sciaenidae; genus Larimichthys; species Larimichthys crocea. The sequence goes on along the minus strand of NC_040020.1, from coordinate 33,441,465 downwards.
CAAGTTTCTCAAAAAATTTTTCAAAGTACAGAAATTTGTGAGAACGTAAAGCTTAATACAGCATAGCACATTGGAAAAATAATATTAAATTGTTTATACATAACAAATGTGTTCTGTGTGTGTGTGTGTGTGTATGTGTATATGTATATAATTTAAAGATGTTTCCAAAAGCAGCAGCTTTTTTAATATATAAATATATATATATATATATATTATATATATTATATTATACTATATATTATATATATATATATATATCTATATTATATATCATATCTATATATATATGTATGTATGTATATGTTTTTTAAAGTAGCTGCTGTTTTTGAAAACATCTTTAATCCATGAACAATTCACATATTTACATGAAAGTTTTGAGATGTCAATATACTGCATGTTTTTATGTTCTGTCACATTATTATTGAAGTTTTGTTGCCTATTTTTTAATTCCTGTTTACATTTATACATATAAACATATTTAATGGTTCAGTTTCACAAAGAATGGAATAAACTCTTAAGCCATCTTGAACTATCGAGGGAAGGAAACTATCCAGCTTTTGGTGTCGAGGCATGAGACCTCCATCAAGGTCAGAGTCTGGCACTGATACACAGCCTTTACGTCTGTGTTATATTTTCTTTTTGGATATCAATGATCCTTTTGACTTACAGTGTGCCAGAGGAGATCCCACATGTCGTGGCTGTCGTTCTAGTGTAACATCACCTTGCACTGGCAGCGTATCTGAAAGGTCGTGACCTCCTGAAATGAATTGGTAGATCCCTGTGTAATACCGCAGACCTCCTGGGCATCTGGGTCTAGTGCATTCACCAGGACTCGCTTTACGTCAGAGGTTTCTATAATAAGTCTAGGAGTACCCACAACTGGATTTTCATTGTGCTCCACTTACACCACATTTGTGGAGTGCTGTTAAAGGGAGATGACTGAAGCAAAATAATCAAATATTAATATTTCCTTGGCCTACTTCTATCCTTTATCTAACCACTGCTTCTCACAGCTTCCTTCATAACCAGTTCACACTTCTAAAGTGAAAAACAGAAATAATAAACCTCCGTCTCGCTTCATATCTGTTATTCCTCAGCTCATTTTCTCTGCCTGACAGTTTATTCAGGTATATAAGAGAACATCTATTTAGATTTTTTTAACACTCCAGGGTGTGAGGAACGCTAATTTACATGTTAATATATAAGTAATGGCACCTTTTCATTCCTGTTTGATTGCAAGATGTTATTGCACACTGACAGTTATTATAATTATCACTATTTATTTATCTTTATCTATTCTTTCATTGAGAGTAATGATGATGTAATATATATGAATATGAATAAGAGAGAAGACACATTATTTGTCGTTGTTGCCACATAATGATCTTGCAACAACCATTTCCAGCTGAAAGAGTGATTTCAGAGATAAAATATAGATATTAAAGTTGTATTGATGTTATGTTATTTATGCTAGATACTCAACACTATATATAGATAAATAGAAAGATAGATTCTTTATTGTCCTTCCGAGCAAATCTGTTGCCACAGTCTATACATAGCCTCACATAAATACAAAGACGCATTATAGACCACAACATGACCACCAAAAGAGACATCAGATACAGCACATTTCTACACACATCCCATACGAATAGCACCAACGCACAACACTTACCGATGTTTTGTTAAGTGATGCCATAGCGTGCCTGTTTTTAGGCCAGGGATCTGTATCTGTACAAAATGATCTATTCGCAGTAGAGTGGTGGCTTTACCAAACTAACTTCTATGAAGCTGATTTTGTTGTTTTAATTGTTATTGCACCCACCAGCAAAAAGATGAGAGAGACATCATGATATACAGAGAATGTATTCAGCTATATAGTGCACTCTGTGTTGTAGGATTTCACTTGACCTTTTACACTGTTGTGCTGCTCTTGTAGCCCACCCTGTATACCGCTCATATTATCTGCAGCTGATGAGTCATTTGGTTAAAAAACCACAGCAGTATGATACTGACAGCACACCTTATCCCTCTGTGCCGGGGCCTGCCAGCAGAGAGCAGATCTGTCGCTCCGGCTTCCAAATATTAACAACCCTGCACACGGTCTTTCACCACATCAGCTAACGAAGACTAAGATTTCATATCTGTTATTTCCAAAACTCGTCTCCTTCAGAGCTCACTTTTCATTTCCATTCATCAAACTGCTTGTTATCCTTCATCAAATTAAAATACGCTTTTCATGTCACCATCTGCCTTATTCATTGCATTTTCATTTGTCATAGCAGGAAAATCACTAATAACATGACTCAGTTTTTTCAAATGTCCTAGTAAGACATGGCAGTATGACAGCGAGCCAGCACGCATAATACCAGGACCCTGAAACTGAATCAGCTAACTGGAATTCAGCCATCGTAAAGTTGTTATTTACAGTGCTTTTTGTACTGTGACATGTCAGGATTATCTTGTGGTGATAAACTAAAGGGTCTTGTCACATTTAAACCTGTTGTCCTGCTTGGCTTTGGCTATTGGTGATATAATAACTGTAGGTTTGCTCGTTAAAGGTCAATTCTAGAGACATTTATGGTGTTTTTGGACCAAAAGCCACGACAAATGGGGTGTTGATTAGCTCAGTTGGTAGAGCATCCGCCCCATACACAAAGGCTGAGCAGCGGCCCAGGGCTTGAATCCGACCTGCGGCTCTTTGGTGCATGTCATTCCCCATCTCATCCCAGGGTATATATAGGCAGGACTACATGTCCTCTAAAGATTGATTATTAACTATAATTCTTCTTGTCATTCAACATTAATCAATACTCGAAATCTATTAATGCTGGTGGTAAGTTTTGTTTTTTCATGATGACACCTTCCCTTCTCACCCATATAGTATTCCCTCTACTAATCCACCCCTCCCGCCTTGGCATCCCCTCTTCCCCTCCATTCTCAGACAATAAACACCATATCTTTTTTAACCATACGCCTGCCTCTCTGCCCTCTGGTATCAGAATGTGGTCTACAGTAATGAACAGATAATACCAGCTCCCATAATCGAGCTCCTTATCATAAAAACAGGCATAAAGCTGTCCTGGTTTTTACAGCCAACATGTTAATTTGTTGTCTAACAGGTGCTTATTATCTGTGGTGGAGAGGAGGAGGGGGTTGCCCTATGAACAGATTGCCTCTGTACTTGCACTTCATGGTGGTCCATTTGCTGTGCAGGCCTGACGGGCTGTCTGACTCTCTCTCTCTCTCTCTCTCTCTGCTGCTCCAAAGTCGTATCCATATCCGTCTGTTTTATCTGCCTGTCAGATGATCAGTCTCGTCTGTCGCCCGTCTGCTTGTCTCACTGCCCTGATACAGACATGTGATTCTGGTCTGTGTTAAAGTTCCTGTAGAAACATGTTGCTGACCCAAAGTCTGAGCTGGTGTCTGAGAGTTGTGAGTCGGTGTTGAGAGATGAGTTTCAGGCTGCCGAGCTAATAAGATTTGTGGTTTCATGGGTATTTTTGCTCTTGGGAAAAATAATCTCATTTATTATGTTCAGTCTCAGTAAACACAGCCAGAGACCCACGCTGCTTCTGACTGGTTGAGTTAAAACTCTGGGCTTGCAGTGGTGGTATGTGCATTTATGTTGAGCAGGTGGCCATGACATTAGGAACCACACCCCCAAATTCACAACCAAGGCATGCTGTCATGACCTCTATAAAACGCCAAGACGAATGTGGGTAAAGGTGGTTTTTAAACTCCAGGCTGCTAACTGTAACAATTTCTCTCTAACACATTAATAGATTATGGTAGGACTATTTAGACAAATATAGTAATCTTTTTGAGTCTCTGGAGAAAAGTTGATGAGATAATGTGAGTGAGGTGTGATCACGACATGACAGACATTGACAGACGTTGACAGACGTTGAATGTGAGCTGTAGAGTTTTATTCCTCCTTCTCTAAACATGTCTTACAAAAAAGCACTGAATCATCAATCCGATTTAAACCCAAAGCATCTTCTATTCCATACTTCTCTCCTGGACATCTGTAGATAATATTAGAGACATAATATAATATTGATATCGGATTGGAATATTGTCAACAAAACATGAAAAATAAAGACATGTCCTCTGTGCCACTGGTTCTCAAACTATGTGGTACAGTATGAGTACCACTGGTGGTACACGACCTTCCTGTGGTTAAACTGAAATTATTTAACAACATATCAAATCATTTACAACAGCGTGAACATTTCCTTAAATATTTTGTTTCAGTATCAGCCTGATACATTTCTTTTTTTTTTCCAAAACTTTATTTATTGTATTTTGGTCGTTTTCAATAAACAATACATAATGAACACAACAAACAATAACAACCCTTCCAATCCCTTCCCACCCTCTCTTAACCAACAGTTCTCTCGGAGGAAAAAAGGTAATTAAGTCCATAAGAAAAGAAAAATAAATAGATAATAATAATAATACTCATAATTAAAAATACATAATACATTATAAAAAAAAAGTGTACAATAGTACAGAGTTAAATTAAAAGAACAATCAGCCTGATACATTTCACTTTCATTCACATACAGCCATGATTTGTTATAAACTAAAATGTGATGTGAGGTAGTAAGTGGAGGAAAATGAACGTTTCAATCACAGCTATTTGGCTAGCTTAGCTAGACAACGTGTCGCTACCTTCTTCATATTGTCAATAGTTGTAACAGCCTTGCTATCTTCTAATGCTAACGTTAAGGTAGAACGGATTGTTGGTAAGCCTAGCCAGGCCTATCCTTTATTTGCATCATGCATTGTTTGCTTACTTCAACCCAGGTTAGAAGAACACAGATAAAGTCAGTTCTGTGTGACTCATCATAGGAGAAGCACAGGTGTTACCAATGATATTAACGATGAGTCCATGGCAGTGTGACAGTCTTGAATGAATTATTGTTGCAACTAGCTCGCTAACATGAGTAAAAGTTTCTTCGGAGCAGGTAGGAAAGATAAACTGTGTGTATTGTAATATTGTAAACATTTGACCTTTATTTCTGTCATGTTTCGTAGGACCCAATGCAGACAGAGTGTGTTAGGAATTTCAGATAGTGAGTTAGTGTTATAGCCTAGTTGGGTTTAGGTAGTGTGCACCGTAAGTAACCGAATGGTGCACTAGTAACGGTCAAAAAGTTGAGTGTGGAGTGCTGGACGCCATTTTGGTTAGGCAGAATGGGAGGGACCACTGGAGTTGTGAAAATGGTGGCAGAGGAAGCTGCTGGAGCTGAAGTGGTTGCAGTGAAATACTGCAATATAAAAATGTAAGTTGTACATATTTACAGTTTTATATGATACTTTGGTAGTCAGATATTGGTGCTCATGCTCTGCCCGGCTACAATTCAGCAAAGAAGAAGAAAAGGCAGTAAAATGTTGGGAGCACTATTTCCGGTAAGTGCACAGCGGCCATACTTGAATTGAGACAAGACCCTGCTGAAATTAGAGTACACGAGGAAGTACATAGTGTACAGTGTATTACATTAAAGTGTAAATTTCAATACAGTTTAACTGAGAAAGTAGCTAGTCTAGCCACACTAGCTTTGAACTGTCTTGGTAAAATACGTTCTAAATATAACCCGCAATAAATGAAATCCGCGAAGTAAGTTTTACAATTATTATACATGTTTTAAGGCCGTAAAACCCCTAACCACACACTTTTATACACCTTTTTACAAGCATTTTGTACAGTACTCCCTTAGTTAATCAGGACGCAGAACACATGTGCAATTCTCCCTTAGCCAATTTAGAACGCAAAACGCAATGCGTGTTCATACTGTACAGTACGCTGTAAAAAAAAAAGCATGCAAAATTACACTAAAAATCCGCGAAACAGCGAGTCCGCGAAAAGTGAACCGCGTTATAGCGAGGGACGACTGTACTTATTTTGCTGATAACCTTCTTGGATTATGCTGGATAAGGTTGCTTCTTAGCCACAGTTGCCTGTAATTGTCTAGGTAAGTACTAGTTAAAAAAAGAGAAAACTACTAGTTAACCAAGATTATGATGGCGAGTAAATTAGCTAGTTGTTCAGATTAATTATCCCAGTCTATAACTGCTTATTTAAATATTTAGCTAGTCGTTGGTAAGACTGACCATACCACCTCTGTGTCTTAGACTAAACTCATCAGCTAGAGTTATTCTGCTGTGTTCAGCTTTCTTTTCGTAGCTTCTAACTGGATGTGTGCAGTTTAGAGTCATTTACTAGTTATGTATGTAGCTAGCCTTAATGACCCCCCTAAGATTATGCTGGCTAGTAAATTATCTACGGGAGTTACAATAGCCATATAGGCCTCTAACTGTTTAGGTCAAGTATTTAGCTGTTTAGTTATTGGTAATGCACTGGAATATTGTCCTCTATGTGCTCATGTAGTAATGTGAATAAACCTGAACAGATAATGTTATGCTGTTACGAAACTTCCCAAATTTCCGTGTCTGTGTGAAGACAGCAGCATACTTCGGCCAAGGTAATGATCTGAACTTTCAAATTAAGAGCTGAATTATTATCTTTTTAACCTCTACTAGTAGTTAGTTAGCTAGTTTAGCTAGATAATGTGTCGCTACATTACCTGTTGTAATGGCCTTAACTGCGGTAAGTTAGCTAGTTAGCAAGACTGGACATACTACATATGCTCAGCTCTCAGTATTTTTCATAGTTTCTATGAATCTGTGCGGTTTTGAGTCACTTGCTAGGCATGCATGCAAGATTATGCTGGCTATAGTAAATTAACAAGTAAGCTAAAATCGCCATATAGGTTAAGCTGTTGATTTTAGAAGAAGATTTTTCTACGTTTTGCCAGTCACCACAAGTTTAAATTAAATTATATCTGAATATACCCGCACTTAATGTGGATAAAACTACAGAGTGGGTTCATAATTTCAAAAATATTTTTACTCCTGGGGTCTTTTCAGAGTAATGTTTTTTTATCTGACAGCAGTCTGCATGACTGGCAGACAGACATTAACCCCAGTTGGCCTGCATTTGAGCTGCTGGAGCCCCGCAGGAGGGCCCTGGCTTAGACGGCGTGGAACCAAAAGTCACCAGCCAATCTCGCCCATGATTTCACTACATGACCCCAGCTGGTGGCCTAAGGTACAGTGTAATATGCTTGACATACGTCAGTGTTGTCTTAATAGCTTATTCTTATTTTCAATCTGTAATTTACCCTGCTGTAAAATTGACAAAAATAACATAGCAATGTGTGTTTGTTCCTGTAACAGGAATGATTTAATTTCTTGTTCTAAGCATTCATTGTGGTGTTTTTTTTAATCACTTGTTCAATCCATTTTTAATAGGTTTTTTTCTTAATGAGATTTAAAATGTGATGCTCTAGTCTGTGCCTGTGCAGTCAGGGTGTCAGCTATTTTGAAATCTTCTAAATCTAAACTGTGAATTTGTTAAATGTACTATATTAATTCAATTTGCAGATTAATATTCTAAAATATTCAGTTTAAAGAGTTAAATTTCACTGTAAGTGATTACTCTGTGTCTGTGTAAACAAACAAAAATGTTGTAACTGAGAGGCAATTGAGTGCTACTCTACTTTCCTTCACCTCTAAGTAGATTTTTATTGAAGCATTTTACTCATTAACATTTTACAGAGTAGCCTGCAGTTAGTTAAGTCAGGAGAATATTCAGTTGACATTAGCTAACCTAATTAGCTAAGTGTAGGTAGTGAGTAATACTGATCTCAGGATACCACTGTTTTCTTAGAAATGAAAACAGCTGTTGTAATTCTGCTTAAATATTAAAGGTCATGTAATAGTACTGTAATAGTTTGTTTCAGAAAAATGTTTCTGATCTTCTCATCCCTGACAGGAACCTCGACTGAATAAGCTATTTTACTCACTTTTGCCCATCAAAGAATTTTGATGGCAATTATTTATTTATTTAGATATTTTTTTCATTTTAAAGATAATTTCTTTGGCCTTTCCGAGCGTTATTTGATAGAGACAGCTGAGGAGAGAGAGAGACTTGGAATGACATGCGGGAAAGAGCCACAGGTCGGAATTGAACCCTGGGCTTCCGAAGAAAGGACTGAGCCTTTGCACATGGGGATCTACCAACTGAACTAAGCGCCGCCCCATTGATGGCAATTTTAAGATAAGTGTGAAGTTGTAAATACACACCTTAATTTGTATTTAGGAGTTAGACTACCAATTTTATTACAAGAATCTGTAGAATCTTTTTACAAGCTTGCCACTTAGTTCTTTGCTAGTTAGCGTAGGGGCTGTTCAAGTCTATAAAACGTGTTAAACACTCTCTTAATCTGAGCTGTTTAAAGCTTCTCAGGTTTGGGACTAAACCCATTTAGACAGGATGTGATGCAGGTCGCTCTGTTGGTGTTAGTGTCGTGCAGGTCTATAAAACTTTAACAGTTTAAAAACAAGATGTTTTTTTTCTGTTTGCCCTCCATAAAAACCACATGCAACATGATTGGGCGATAGTGATTCTGTATGCCGTGGCACGGCTGCGTCACCGTGTAATTTTAGTTCAACAATAAAAAAAATGCAACTGCTGTCATGAACAATGGAATTTACAAGCTGTTGTTGTCAGTGATTGCTGGTGCCTCATTCTTTTTTTAAGCTTGTTTTATGAGGTCATATGTTCTCTGGATCCTTGGCCAAATGCTGAGAGCTAGTCATAACTTGTGTCTGGGTTAGCCTCAAGGGCACCGATGCCTATACATACACATATAGTGATTTAAACAAAAGATTTTAACATAGGTTGGTGTCTATAACCTTGCTGACTGTGTGTGTATGTGCTTGGGTTGGACAGATCTATAAGTTGATCAATTGGTCCAGTTACGATATGAGAGAAAGTAATGTTTTAAGTCAAGTAGCTTCACGACTTTTTATGAAATCTGCATGCCTTACTTTAATGAGACAGCTACAAACGTTTCATGGTATGGGGATTAATGTTGAGTTTTAGTTTATATGTGATTGTGTGAACTTCTCGGAGAAATTTGGAATTACATAAATAAAAATATGTTCTTTTTGACATAAAAACATTTAAAAGATTATCTTAATTGTCTTAAACAGCTTCAAACTAAAAGCAGAGAAACACTTCTCTATGTTTGCATATGTCCACAGTGCTCTCTGGTGTGCCTGTTCAAGTGTGTACACAATAAAAAGAGCCTGCTGAAATGGATACCTTCTCCTCATGCAATGGCCATAACCATATTTGACCTTCAGTGTGTATGTGTGTACATATGTCTGTCACATGTGTTCATAAATGAATTTGTGAACTTTGGCTCGTCACATACTGTAGCCTGCTCGGTTCTTAACATAGAGGTCTCGCTCTAATGAGGCTAAAGGTAGAATATTAGAATGACTTTAATCAACAAACAAAGCCTGCTTAATGGCTTCACACATGTCAGCTTAAATCCTCTGAAAAATAAACATTCCCCTCTTCATGGGAATGCTCAGCTCCAGAGCGGCATTCTCAGCTGCACTGGGAGCAATTTTGGAAAACTGATCGCCTGGAAAGGGAGTTGCTTCTTACTTAGCACAGTCTTAGTTTGGCATTTGGCAAATGGTGTGGATTGTTGTGGTTGTCTTTGTTTCACTGAATTATTGTGTCACAAAATATAATGGCGATACTGATACAGAGAAGTTATGGTGCTATTACATTTTTCATCCTGCAAGATTAGCACGAGGGACAAACCATCTCCCTGTTCCTTTCATCCCTATAGGACTAAAGACGCTCTAAATGCCTCCTAATTTCCTAATAATGACTGTGTGTATGGTAAGATATACAGTATTACTTTCAGATCCACACATACCACATACTGCAAGCTTAAGCACAGACACACACACAAGATCTGATCTCATATCTATAAAGTCTGTCCTGATTATCTGCCAAAATAATTAAATAAATAAAATGTATATTGTTAATTTCACACTTAATCACACTATTTCTGGCTGTCAAATTTAATCATACATTTCAGCCAACTTCTTCCGCCATATAAAACCTACAAGGCGAGCCACGAAGGCTGTTCGTTCCTATTTTTAGTGTGTATCAACAGTGCTAGGTTTGATGTTTTATAGCATACACAAATTAAGAGAGTATTTGTAAGATTAGTTGAGATCCAAGACTTCATCTGTTTCACAAATTAAATTGTAACGGTTTGATTAGGTTTAGGCACACAAAACATGGTTAGGGTACGTTCAAAAATTGTCACATATAATACATTAAACATATACAGACAAAACAGAACAGGTTGAAATCTGTAGGTTGACTAGACAAAATGTTAACAAATATTCTGTAGAACCGAAATAAAATCATTGATAATTTGTGTTTCTTCATAATATAAATTCCCATTGCAAATCAAGCTCTTAATTTCAACTGTAGAAAACACAATGCAACAAAAAGTAAAAGGGCTTTTTTTCTCAATATACTAATCACTAATCTAATTCACTAATAAGTGAAGAGTAAAACACCACCTTTCCAAACAAATACTGTTGATTACTGATAAATATGTTCAGCAATGAATTAAAGCTAGTAAAGAGCAACCACTGGTTTGCTCCAGCTAAATCATTTTGCAGTTAAATCTGTAAGAGATATCTGTAGGTTCTGGCTTTCTCTGATTGATGAGAAGTTGTGATATGGACTTGCACAGTTTTTCATTGGTGAGCTCTGTCAGGCTTTGCCAGCCTTCTTGCTATGTCAGACATCAAATTGTCTTTTCATCACTGGGCTTTTCAACCACAGGTGGCTACACTGAATATGACAGATGACTTCTCAGCGTGTTCTCAGTTCACATGACTGTGTGCTAATGTTAGCAGAGGCTGCATTAGTGAATTATGGGAAATGTGGTTTGATGGCCAACTTTGAGCAGTGTGAAGGCTTTAGTGGTATTGTGATTGACTACAAATACCAGAATGATTAGCAGTTTTGCATAGACATACAGATACACGCACACAGACTCACTCAGATACATGATTGTAAAGTTGGATTTGGTTGGATTAGCACCAGCAATATCTGAAGTGTGCATGCAGATAGTTGTTAAAGTGTGTTCCTAAGTTGCTGCAGCCACAGCATAGTGCCTCATATTTTTTCATTTAATGACCGTATGTGCAACATGTGATGGCATGAATTTAATTCTTAAATTAATTCTCTTCCATTGTTAAGTCCTGCTACAATATCTTATATATACAGTTACTGCCATTACCATTGTAATCTCCACATTTGTAAGAGACAGCTGCTGAATTTTGGGTGTGGAGTATGATGGTTTTAAAAGATTGTGGGAGATTCTGTAGTTAAACAGTTTAATTGTAATTCACCTCTGTTACTGCCTGGCTCAACACTGAGTCATCCAGGCATGCACCATTATAGAAACCACTTCATGCTACAGTGGTATCTGCTTTCTCACAGGGCCAAAAATAAATGGGGGGATTGTTATGTAGAGTTGTCACATGAATATATACATGTGCTTGCGCACACACAACACACAGTGAGAGTTTCCTGGGGGTTGTCAGGAATTTTTTCTTTTTTTCTAATTTGCATAATTGAAGCAGACAATACGATGATGGCGAGAATGTCTCCTCTTTTAGTTGCTGTTTTAAAATTATTCATATTTTAAGCCTTTGTACACTGCTGATAAGGAGGCAGCATACTTTTGTTTGCAGTCAGCTTAGATTTAAGAAATGTGATTGCATTGTGAAATGCACAAAACAAGACTATAAACATGTGTTCAGTTTGAGAGCAAAGAAAACTAACTGTTTATATGCAGTCTATGGATTTGCCACCAAACAGCCAATGTATCAATAAACATTAGCTGTAGCGGTAGCTAGCAACATGTGCACCAACCATGTGTGGAGTGTGTGAAGTCTGCGCATGTCAGACTCTGGCTGATCTGAGAACTCATCAGGAACTCTCAGATTCTTTTATATTATTTTTTTTACACCACATTTGTATGTAAAATCTTGACAAAAATGTCTTGTTGTTGTTATTGTTGTTGTTGTTTTGAGAACAACAACAATCATCTAATTGAGAAACCTTTAGAAGGGGTCACCATTTGTTGTAAATCTTAATTCAAAAAAATTCTTTTTAAGCAAATATCTCTGTTCAAAGTATTATGTTTTTGTGTGGAGATAGAGTTTAGGTTTCTGGAAATAGGCATGTTCTCTATAATAAGCTACCACCGTGAAGAGGAAATTCAAACTCAGATTCTCAGACTGATCCTTTGGAAGCTGTTGGAGTTCCCTAATCACAATATCAATTCCCCTGCCAAATGATAAACTAGTCTATGCAGCCAGAATAAATTAGTAAATAGATGAATAAAAATCCAGTGAGAACCCCTCTCTTCTTTTTGAGATATTGTGTACTCTTAAGGATTAGTGATCTGCTCTCACTTTCGTACTATTCTTTAACTAATCGTGATTTATTACTAAACATGCCTAACTTTTGGCTCACAGATGTGAAACCTCAGACTGCCAGACCATTACAAAATGTGAATAATCTGACACCGTGTTCCAGAGCTGGAGACTGGATCCCTCCAATGATTCAGCAGCTAAATTGATCCCGACACCCACTGAGTGACTGATGGCATTCCCAGAACCCCAGTGCATCCCTTCATTGGCCAGACTATGTGAGGGTGCGTGTGTCTGTGGCCGTGTGTTTGTGTGGGACTGTAGAGGTGATAATCAGCAGTGGCAGGAGGGACTTTCTTGTCCCTGTTGTTGTGCCGCGTGGAGCTGCCCCGGGCAGGGACTCCCAGTTGGTTCCTTTCAACTCACCCCCCTTCTGCTGTCCCCTGAGCCCACCTCGTCTGTTATTCCCTCTTAAGCTTCACTCAGTCAACCTCCTGTTTCCCTTTGAAGAGGCTCTACTCTGATTTCCCCATCTTTTGACTCTGGAGAGAAGAGAGCAAGGACCAAGGAAAGGAAAGGAAAGTCCTGTAAGGATATATAGCATAGTTTATAGGGAAAGAGAGTTGGAGAGAAGAAGCTAAAGGGGCTTTGCTGCTTTTGCCGCTGTCGATCAGGAATAGCTGAGTGGAGGAGCCCCTGCTGAAGTGCTCAGCAGTCTGTCTTTTCCTGCCTGCTGGCCTTTCCGTCATCTGTCCATGCAGTAAGAGGAGAGAAGAACAGAGCAGGCTAGAGAGAGTTGACTCATCAGGATTCACTGTGTTTGGACTGTAATAGTTATTTTTGAGGGGGGTATTTGGGGAGGTTAGGGGTGTTAAGGCTGCAGGTGGTGCTAGGGAGTTTGTTTTGCCATGCAGCACTCTTGGGATCGGACAAGTATCACTGAGAGTGTCAAGAAAGGCCGTACAAAGATGCTGGGAAAAGGACAAAGTAGTGGATACTCCCCTGAGACAACGAGTGAACTCTTGCAGAGGTAAGAGGGAATTATGTCCACCACAAAATCAGTATATACAGTATAGGCCCATGCCTGGTACTCACATGGCTGTATGCATAATTAATTTGTTCCACAGGGATATATATTCATGAAGATACTGTAGACATTAGAAACTGTGATAGTGGGAAGTATGTCTAGAAGATGAATTATATCTGTGCTGGAATGTCTGCACTCATAAAACCTCCCGCAGTGTCTTTGGTATAAATTTGATGTCAGTACTGATAGTATCTGTAGTCTATCAAAACTAAGTATTTGGATATTTCCTATGACGTAGAGTTATGGTTAATAAATCCATACAAGTGCATATACACTGAACCATTTAGTCATAAATGAAATAATATAAAGAAGAAAACCTTAAAGACCTAAAATAAAATAAAATAAAATAAAAGCACATTTCAGCATATCTTACATTTAGTGGTCTCACCTTTGAAGTAATACTTTAATCTTAAAAAGAAAAGAACGTTTCTTAAATGTCAAATCATACATAATGTACATGCTTGTAAAGTAAAGACTCCATGAATACAAAGAGTATCAAGATCGTTTGATTTGAATGTTTGTTGCAACTAATTAATTATTGTTTGTTTGCTGTAGGTATTATGTAAATAGAAAATGTTAATTAGCCTTAAATTCTTATGTGAACAACTCATGTTGTTAATTTATCTGAATCAAATCTATGGTAGATGTTTTTACAAAGACTTAGGCAACGAAATTGAATTCTAGTCTTACGTTTTTATTATTAACTTGCATGTATGGTATACATCAAGGATAAAATAGAATTACTGTAACTATTAAATACATATAAATATATGTATATAAATACAAAAATGTTGCAAGCACTTATTAAATGGTTTTGTATATTAACTTAACTACACTCTGATGTGTTATTTATCTTAAAATCTGCCTCTTTACCCACAAGTTAATATATATTTTCTCAAAATACAGCAATGTATATATTTGAATTTGTGTAGGCAACCTTTTATACGAATGCAGTTGGCAGCACAAATTTCTTTCTATTTCTTATAAGATGTTTTTCACACAAAACCACCAAAGTCGTGTAACATACCAAATATAGTCTTGACTTTAGAAAACCTTTTTAAATGTGTGTTTACTTGGAATTGGGAAATCCCGACTCTAAATGCCTCTAAAAGCAAGATGCATCTGGTGAAGTCATTTAAGTCAGGCCTCCTGCTGTGAAAACACGGCAAGGCCTACATTCAGTCAGTCAGCTTTGCTATATAGCTCAGCACTGGGTGAAGCGATAAGACACTTGGCGTATCTTGCAGCTAAACTCCAATCCGATGCTTTACAACATTGTATATTAAGTGGGGACTGAACTGGTTCTTTTTTATAAATTAATATTGTTATCAGCATAAGCAAACAGTGAAGGGAACAATCATGTGATTTGTCTTAAAGACTGACTATCAGAGTCACGATTTAAGACTGTGTAGTCTCTTGCTTGTAGTCTTATCATATGCTGTACTAGATGCTCCTGAAAGATGTCTTTATCGGGCAAAGATTTGACATGGACCTAGGTGTGATAATGAATAAGAGCAACTTGTAAGCATGTATTTGGTGTAAATGTGTTGGTGGTGACATTTAATTTGTTTATTTGCAAAGTGACAATGTGACAAAGCAACAAAGAGTCCAGCAGTCCATACATGGATTTTTCAGTCTGCTGCTTATTTTAGGTTGTCAACAAATTAAGGATGTGCTGTCCCAACTGATATCCTGTTGGGTTGTCTAAGATTTTGTATTAGCCAATCGGATTTCTCCTTAGGTCTGTTAATAGATAGCTACTTAAAGCCGTACATACTAGGTTACATATTGATTCTATAATAATTGATGATACTATACATTACTGTTTCACTCTAGTTGGTGTTACAATGTATTACAGTTACACTCTTTAAATTTAGATTTTTGAAAAAAATGTCAAATACCAAAATAGTTAAATAGTTAAAAATGCAGCTGGGCTTCATTCAAGAGAGCACAAACCTATTCTACTGTGTAATAGATTATAGATGTTTGTTTTGTTACTTTCCAATTAGGTCAAGTTTATTAGTATTATTTCAGTATTATGAGTCTCATGTTGACAGTCATTCCTAGCACAGCCTAAGCTTTCCAGGCAAACTCCCAAGCTTCGTATATATCTTTGTTTTTTCTAATGCTTTTGTATTTTAAACAATCTCGTAGTTTTCTTGACTTCCTTCTAAATGCCCTCTTTAAGTAAAATAAAGAACTAATATAACATGTATATTTAATCATATTGAAGTGAATAACAATCTTGTGAGTCTGAGTCAGAGTTCTGATATAATCAAATCATCTCGCCACCTGTCGGGGTCTTTTCAGTGATAGTGTTACAGGATAAAGGCTGTGGTTTTTAATTCTTCAGTTCTGCTCTTGAGTGATATAAAAACCTGTTCTCCGTTTGTCATTCTCTGAATAGGCCACCAGATGATGGATTTTATTCATTTCTGTACATAGATAGGAACTGATTTGCAGTAAAGTAGCATAGTACATAGCAGAATATGAGATGTATAAACCTGAAGTGTTTCAAAGAATGGATTGTATCGGGGCCACTGACATGTGATCAAATGTCTCCTATCCAGTCAGTTAATTATTAAACAATTAACTTTTCAATA
This sequence comes from Larimichthys crocea, assembly GCF_000972845.2. Classification (NCBI taxonomy): domain Eukaryota; kingdom Metazoa; phylum Chordata; class Actinopteri; family Sciaenidae; genus Larimichthys; species Larimichthys crocea. Next base: position 33,425,436 of record NC_040020.1, on the reverse strand, counting down.
TTTCTTTTTTCCTTTGAGGCACAACCCATAATACAGTTTGGGCAGGTTAACAAACATGATCTAAAAGCCTACCTATATAGTTTTCTTATAGATGGTATGATGGCTTTGGTCATTGTTTTAACGTCGGGTATATGCATTGATGACTTTCTTAAATTACGTGTCCATTGTGTAAACTACTGCAAAATAAACAGTGAAAGTTGTAACCTAACAAAAACATAGACTTGTTTCATTACAAGTCAGTCTACTCATCTTATGATAGTTCCTTATTAGAGACTCAGGAAGGCAAAATCTAAAAACTAGTCAGAGACAAATGGTATGTTGATTAATGATAGGGCTGAAGGATCCAGGAGGCTAGAGTTATAATAGAGGACACTCTTTTTTCTTCTGGTTTAATGATAAGTACTCTATGATGGATTGTGCTTAAAGACATTTGTAGTCCAAGAGATTAGATGAGCATGGTTAACATGTTTTGTCTTGTCATTTTCACATGACATTTCACATAACATTCATCCTTTCCCTTTTTTTCCTATTTCCCTTCCTCATCTTACTGCTCTTTACCACCTGCTGGCTCTTTATCACTCTGAGAGCATGTCACAGAAGGGAAAGTTGTCTTAGCAAATCTTACCTTATACTGCAGCCCCTGCTGCTCTTCATGCATAAAATGATGTGTGAAAATGCCACAGGAAAGGTAATTAACACCTATTTGTGTAATTTATTCTGCTTTATTGGCAGTCATTCTTTATGCGTTTACGGGTTAGATTTTTGTTTTGAACTGTGGTGCCAGCAAAGCCACAGCTACATTTCAGAGCACAACCTGAAGGTACCAGATGTTGTTATATTGCTCTTCTGACACTTCTTCGATGTCGTAAAGAGTACCTTTTGCTGTAAAGCAATAAAGAATAGATCCTTTAGATGTCATATTGGCTTTTCTTTTTGTGGCTTGTTGTAAAAACTACAAAACTACAATGGTGGCATTGTCACTGGTTTGATGGAAGCATGCAATGCATTTTGCGTAGTTATTTTACATTTTCAAGCCAATAATGTTTGTTTGTGTCAATCTGGCACCTTTGTTTTCATGAAAGATTTGTCTGCCTAGAGTAGAGGTGTGATTTTATGTAACTTAACCTGACTGGTGAAGTGAGAGTTGCACTCCTATCCTACTGAAGGTCATTAACGAGAGCTAATCTGGCGGGCTTTCCGGCACCTAATGTGGCTCTTCCCAAATGCTTGGTTGGACTTAGATGTGACGATTGATTAGTGAGCTGGCTTTACAGCTCTGTGACATTGGGGAACTCTTTTAAAATACATGGCAACATTTGAATGAGGCTGAGCAAAGTAACGACACAGATGTTTTTTCTTTTAATTCTGTTCTCAACAATGGTTAATAGTTTACCCATACAGAATAAGTGCTTATAGAAAAAAGGCAGGAAGGTAAAACCAAGGTCAATGTGTCTGTTGCCTCCTTGACATAAAATCCTCAGGATGTCAACTCTTCTTCAGTTCTTCTTAGTACATTTAACTACAGAGGCATTAGATTAGTTATGTCCCGGCCATACTTGTAAGTGAGAAGATTTTTCTCTCCATTTTCTCAAATAAATTGTATGTTTATTGTATCACCTTCTGTAGTCTTACTACCATCTCCCTCCCCCACCACCACCTTAAGCATGTGTTCATTGCTGTGTTGACACGTGGCAGCAACTGTGGCTAATCCTGATGTTAAATAGCTGACAGTTGCATGGCACCAGGCAAAGGCCTCATAATTACCATGGCCATGTTTGCAACTTCTTTCATGGTGGCATAAGTCAAGTCTTGGTGCATCCTGTAAAAAAAATAGAATCCAGCTCTCTAGTGTGCCTTTAGCTGAGTTTGGTAAGGATGGAAGTGCGAAGGTTATAATCTTGATAGTCTCTAGCCCTTTTGAGTTTGAATGCTCATATTATATGTTTCTTTGGACAAAGGCGCCAAATGAATGTCATTTAATATTAAGATAACATAATTTGAGCAAGCACTGCTCAAAGGAAAGGTGAGTGAACCTATGAGGTGAGTTGTCTGTTTTGATTCATCACTCAAAACCTGACTTTATATTTATAGTGGAAAAATAATCTGCTCTACTGAAGCTCAACTTTGTGATTAATGATTAAAAGGTACAGGGATTTTCTTAAGCTCTGTGACATATTCCTCGACTCAACACACATAGTTCCACCTCATAATTTCCATTGTCTGAGCTGTTAAATGCATAATCTTAAACTATTTTAGCATACAGTCCATAAAATATGTTTCTAACAAAATACCATTATACCCAGAATTTGTAAACACCCCTCAAATGATCAGAGAAGAGACAAGAAAAGATAAACGTTTCAATAGAAATCCTGGCTACTTTAGCTTTAAAGGTGCTTTAACTGTTGTGTTTAGATTGTTTGGTTGGTTTGCTGTTCTCTTACATCAGTATAGTTTGAAGTAAATTTTGTCATCTGACTTTCTTTTTATTGCTATCCCAGAGATTGTGCAATCTCATGATGTCTGATTTTATCAAAAAGTAAACTTGTCATCAAATATCCACCAGTACTGTTGATAGATAGTGTGTGGTTTTTATAATGCAGGAGTATTATGTCCTTGCGTAAAGGGATTTACATGTGTTGAGTTGGTAGACTTAGCAGGGCTAACTATCTGGAACAATGGGAGTGAACAGAGTTAAAGAGGCTTAAACATCTTTATACGCAGTGTCTACATTAAAAGATAGCCATGAGAAGAAAGTGTTGTCAGATACTTGCATCTGTATATATTTATCAATGGGATTTGCACATAACTTGGACAGGCTTGAGTGGGATACAGCTGTTAATCCTGAAATCATCACAGTTTCTGGTCTGGGGCTGCCATAAATGAAGCTGTTATGTGACACAAGTGGTGTCATGCTCTTTTTGTTGCCCAGAGTAACAGGGCAAACTCATATACAGATGAAATATAGGTGGCTCAGCTATCTATTGATACTATTGTCATATTAACTACATATTGCTGTGTATCCTACACACTTTTTTGTTGGAATTGTATTCACTATAAGTCTTTAGTCCCTCTTGTTCTCTGTGACTAGCCACCATGAAACCACTAAAGATAATCAGGATTATTAAGAGAGACAGTTATGCTATTCAGGGTAATCCAGTTTTGTCAGTATAGGGCTCCAAATAGCCGCTATCTTCGATATCCGTGTGTGAGTTTCACTTTATTATATTGTAATCTTTTGTCACTGCAGGAGACATTTTAGGTGGTGAATGAAATGAATTTCTATACACATTTTCTTTCCATCTACTTTTAGACTGAAAAACTGTTCTTGGAGGAATGGGGACAAAGAATTATCTGACATTTTGACTTCCTAGACAGAAATTGACCTCAGCTCATCTACAGGAGATGATCAACCAGGTCCTTTGGGACCAACTTTTCATCACTAACTTCCCACTCCTTAAAGCTTAAAGACGTGAGCTGGCAGAGTTGAAAGGTCAACACAATCTAAATTTAAAGGGCTGTTCATATGAAACTAATGAACTGCACTGCCTCTTGGGAAATATAAAGTGCAGGCTGCAAGACTCATACTAATATGACACAAATATGCAAGCACTCATTTTAAGATTAAATTAAATATATGTGTTTCTCCATGTGTGCGTAGTGACTGTGTTTTTGTGTTAGATTATAGGAGTGAAAAACTTGGCACACTTGCAAGCACATTCCCCTTGGACTTAGTACTGTGGTCAGAGGCATAAGATGAAATCTTAGAAATGACATAAATAACAAAAATTTCGCACACACCCAAACCATATGGCATAGATATTCCCCAAGCTGTATGCACAATTTCATGCATTGTCGGATTAACAGAAAGCTAAAATCAATTTATTCCAGTAGATGGAATGAACTGACAGACTGTAACAGATTAATGTCTCCTCATATCTTGGATATGTTGGGTTTTATTAGACTCTGCATTGAAACTGGACATACATTACAAGTGGAAGCAGGAAGTGAACAACAAAACAGTGTGACTACATTTAGACAAAAGAAAACAATTTAAACTTTTTGGTAAATTAAAACTTCATTATGGCTCATACAGGATTTAGTGGTTAGAGCAAGGACTAGGAATTGTATATTATTATGTAATCTTTTAAATATATAATTCATACTGTATATCCTTCCCCTCAAACTGGAAATTCTTATATTTTTGGTGAGACTTGCACACATTTAGGGAAAGTGAAAGACTTGTTAACATTTAAATCTACGGAAAGACATGGTTAAGCATGTAGTAGATAAACACATGTTCTCTTATAAATATCCACTTGAGTTTTTCACGATTTTGTTAAACAGGTACTAAAAGTACGAAGTAGTTTAGGTAGGCTGGAGTTGTGGGCACTTTTCAGCATTAATAATCCCCACATTTGGTTCCATGAGTCATAAGTGAGTCAGACTTTTTATCTGAGAATAATGCAACTGCTGTGCTATTTTCTTCTGACAAGGCTAATATGAGTAAGAAGCCTCTGCTCCGTGATGTCAATCAGATGCTTGTGGTATTTGTTCAGGAGATAGTAAAGTAATGAAAAAGGGAGGATTAAAAGCTTCTGCTACTTTGCATGCCACATACAAAATTCCTTTTTTGACACCTTTCAAAAAAAAAGGTGTCATAAAAAATCACTCCTAGCTCACCTCTTTGGATAATGGACTATACTGACTTTTTTCACATCTTTTATGTCATATCACATACATTAAAAAACACAAAGGACCTTGCTGAGCTGAGAAAACAGTGTTGGGAACTGTTTACTTCAGCCTGGAGTCTGAGTCTTGTTGTGCAGAGACAGTTATTTCTCAAGGCAGAGATACATTTTCTGCATACAAAGATGTGTTCCTCACAGGTACAGCTAGTGGCCTTACATACAGTGCATACAGTCAGCATGGTCACCTTAGTAACTATGCAGATTTAGAAAATGTAATTTAGGCTCTTAATGTAGGCTCTTTAGGCTCTTAACATAGTGTAATGCTGTGACAAAAGACAGTTTCTTTGTTCGATGGGGGGATAAAATGAATGTTGACGTTAATATGTGTGTCAATATGGGAGTGTACTTGCACATGATAGTTGGCTAGTTCTGAGCTGGAAATTTGAAATAAGAGAATATTAGTATATTTAGTATAGTAGTAAATGAGTATATTATTAGTATATCGTAGCTTGTTGTTTTTCCCATCATCCCCGATACAACTATTTCAACCATCAGTCACACATCACAAAAAGAGTTCACTGAACTGCCTCAGCTACAGATTTAGAGAATGTACTGAAAGCATGTTGCCCTCCAGATTTAACAGTAGGAGAGTAAGGGTATGTAAGTTACACATCAAGCAACCTCCTGTTTTAAGTCCCACACAGCCACTCTGCTCTGCTCTGTTAGGTCGGCACCAACAGCTGAGGTCAGGGGAGATTGTAGCACATGTGCTCACCCCAAAGGCATGTTGCTTTTGTCCACATGGTGAGAGGGCCAAAATACAGGAAATCAAATTTACCTCCACTGCACTCAGGTGCAACACACCACACATGCACAGTTGAGTCAGAAGTTATGTTGTATATTGACAAATTATAGGACCATACTGAGAAATAGTAGATTGATTTGTCTACTCTCTAAAGAGAGGTAAGGTGTTAGGTTTAGGTATAAGCAACAGCCTGACAGGCTGTAAACAAACAAAATTACCCACAAAGTCCTTGTGCATTTAGACACATTTTTTAAAGGGTTTTGGGATTCAACTGTCCGTATGCATTTTGTTTGTGGTTGTATATTTGTCTTCCTCTGTGTTGGTGTTGTGAATGCATGTGTGCTAATGTTTTCTCTGTGTGTCTGTGAAAGCTTGTAGTTATAGAAGCAACACACTATAATCTACATAATTACTTACAATTAATTTATATCACTGTATGGTGATAAGGCAGAGAAAAAGGCACACAAATATGTAAAAAATTACCGTCATTTTGTGTTTAAGATTCAAAATTAGTTCAGTCAAACTAATTGACAAACAATTAGTGGTTATATTGATTAAGAGCTTGAATTGTATCACTGTTGTGTGTGAGGACGAGCGAGTGGCAGCCTTCTCATTAGCAGGGGTCTGGCTAATCATTTCTTGATAGTTGTATTGTTATTTAATTAATTTAATTTTGCCAGTGACATTGTTTTATTTATTAAAATACTATATCATGCATAGTGACTCTAGTGATTCCACACTGATTATATATTTTTTTATTTTGTGTGTGCAAAGCACTTAAGCAGCACCAAAATGACTGTTATTTGTTTGAGTAGTAAAACAACATATGTAGGTTGTAAAACAAGCATCTTACAGATCCAGATTGATGGGGCTCGGGTCAGCAGTGCCCCACGAGAACACAGATGTCTTTTTCTGTCAAAGGAATGCCATTACAATCATTAGTCTTACTCAATCTAATTACCTGCCTTCGTGTTTTCACCAAGCCTCTTACAAAATATGTACAAGACTCTCATAAACATGTAGCAGAGGCTACATTGGCACTGTTCACACCTCTACGCTTTTGAACATATGTGGTGATGAGTGGCAGCTCAGCTTGAAGAAGCCTGGTGATTTGTGGAGGTATTAAGATACAGTTGGACATAGGGTTGGCTCATGTTGCTTTCTGACCTGTTCCTACAGAATTTGTTTTTCCTCGTATGACGTGAAAGGGAAAGCCTGGCTGAGGAAGTTGATGATAGAGGCCGTTCTCAGTCTAGCACATTCAGAACATATGCTATGTGGAGGGCGCCAGGTGGGCAGTGTATAAATTATCAGACCTGCCATATCCAGAATCCACCCTCCAGCCCTCCCCACTTTTATTTACCAGCAGGTGCACTGGAGTCAGACTTAGGGATACATATACAATATGCCTGTAACTCTTAATATGATCTACTGCAATGGTAATAGATAAAAATGTCTGATATCCACTGCAGAGTATCAAATCTCAATTGTGTGACCAGCCTCTGCCAGAGGACGCAGGTGAACAGGACATTATGTAGAGTTGTTGACAGATGAGAACGCCTTGCTTTTTAAGAGTCAAAATAAAGGAAGGTTGTTACTATACTGTGGTGCTAGGTACTGTGTGGAATAGTCGATAAGTAAAGATGTCAGAGTGAGTTCTCCTTTTATTAAATATAGTTCTATTCGTAGAGTCCATTCAGACATTAAAGGTTTGATTTTTGGAAGTTATCTTAAGATGCATTCCTTTGGCGTGCTAAAAAAAATATTAGGTGATAATATAAAATAAATAAATAATAAATAAAATATTTATGCTTACCTTTTTAAATTTTGAAATTTCCCTCTCCCACTCATAGTTTCTGTAGGTAAAATATTGAAAATATTGTCTACAGTGTCTGTCAGTTGCTGTGCTGAGATGGGAGCTTTATTTTGCAACATGTTCCTCCTGGGAACTTTAGTTTGCAGAAACACTGCAGCTACAGTTACACATTAACCTAACCATTTTTACTTAAACCATTTAGCACTTTATCCACGGATTTTACGCCGCCAGGAGCCCACAGAACTTTAGAACAGATTTACATTCAGAAATTACATTTAAATGAGCTGGGCGAGATGGCAGTAGGAAGAGTGACTCTCATGAGACCACATTGCCACCAGTGAGAAACACTTAATCTGTCACCAAGCCCACTTTGTATTATCTTTCCTGTAATCAAAAACCATGGCACTTTACCAAACTCCCTGCGCTGTAGTAGTAAATGAGTTAGCGGCAGTCATTTAGGAATATGTTTTCCATCCTCAAATGTAATTTCACAATGCACCCCTGTAACTGTAGCTTAGCCTCTTTGAGTGTCAAATATTTCATTAACTGCTTTTACATGAAAAAAATGTAGTTGAAAAAAGAGTTTTAATTTCCAAGTTTTGGGAGAGATTGGGATACAGAAAACGATATGTCATAGAATATGTTTACCGAGCAGTAACGTGGTCATAACATGCATTTACAAGCAGTTGGTCAGTAATCAGAGAGGTCCCCTAAATCTACCAGTCTGGTATATTTAAAGTGCATTAAAATTAATGTTCTATAAATTACCTGTACCTGATATATGACTCTGCAACTTTAAGAGTTTATTTTTCACTGGTCAGAGCATTTAGACTGACAGCTTACCGAGAGGACAGGGTCTGTAGTTTGAAAGCACATAGATTTTATAAACTGTATATATATATATGAAATTCAAATAGCTTACTGTCCTCTCTTGGCTGTTCTCAAATAGGGAAATCTACTTATGACTTATAGTCCCAGCAGATTACCTGCATCCTACCCATTGTTTAAGTGAGGCTTCCACACAAACTGACAGGTATTTCTCGCTGTCAATCAACATATCAATGACCATGGCCCTATCACACTTGGTTTATCTTCTAATGAAGAAGAAATTAGGATACTACAGAAAGTCTCAGTTTTACAGTTCCAGTTTTATTTTCTGGCCACTGATCAGTTGGGGTTTAAGTGGCTTGCTCAAGACCATCTAAGGTGTGGCAGTGACGTAGGTGCATTATTTCCTGCATAAATTATAAGGAGGTGAATGTCAGCTTCAGCAGCATTACTTATGTTATGTTATGTTATGTTATGAGCCTTGCACCCTAATGCAAACCATAAATCTACCTTTGATCTACACTCCTTCTTCAAGGGTCTGATCTGTGTTGATGATCTGTTATTAAATTGAAGAGCTGTTGAGTGTCTCTAAGTGTGGAGCAGCAGGGGTTCAATATATAGTATATTTTGGGTGTAGTGGTGAGTCATGTAACAGTTTGTGGGTCTGGAGTGAATCACAACACTGTCTGTCAGCATAAACCTTACATAACACGATAACAGTTACTTTGGAAACTAGGTCAGGTTATGCATCATGGTGTTGATGTAACAAGTTAAAAAAAAATTCTTTTCTTGGTGGGGTAGGGATTATTATTTATTTATAATTATTATCATGTCAAATGAATGAATGAAAGAAAAATAACCCTCTGCATTTCTTCTGCATTACACTTGACTTGTCACTGTTATGTAACTCTCTTTGTTTCAATAATTTACATTTTTTTCCACCATTATCATTGTATTCCATCATTTTCTCTTCCCTCATGCATGCACATTTGTGTACACATGCATATACTCACCCACACATGGTTATATGATCAAGTAGCTATGTGATCACACATATTCTTTGGTCCTCAAGTTGTTAGTTTGTTTTGCTAAGCTGTGAGTTTAAGAGATTGGTTTAGGTTGTAGTCCAAACATATCTGATTCCAATGCATCCAACTTTAGACGTGACATAGACTTACACAAGTAAGTCCTCTCTAGAGTTCATACTGGTTACCCGTTACCAGTTATGTGTTCACCTCATGACACTATCAATTTACACAAACAAGTACACTGGTTTTACTGCAAGGAGAAGCTTACAGATTGTACTGCAGTTTAGACTAGATAAACGTTTGCCAACTAATAATAATAACAGAATTCTTTATATATTTATTTATGTTCAGGTATTACAGACATGAACATAGTTTGTGGCTGTACGTGGAATAAGAAAATGAGATATGAAGACAACTTTACATTCTTAAACTTTGAATTTCGACATTACTTCGTACTGCTGGTTCCAAAGCAGAAACAATGTTAACCTCTATTCCTGGCTTTTCCTATCAGCCTCACTGCTGCCACTATCAGGGAGTGTCAGGGATGAATGAAGAGATGTCTGGGGAGGCATGGCTAAAGAGAGTGGGGGAGTGACAGAGAGGGTGAAACAGAAAAAGCTTTAAACAGGATGAGAGACAGTGGAGGGGGGTCTGGATGCATACACAGACAGAAAGAGAAAGTGCTGTCATGCTTGGCAGTTTGAGAAACAGATTAGAAATCAGGCATGCTAATTGGCCACCTAAAATACCCAGTGTGATGATGGAGGGGGCCTAGAGTTGTCAGCACAAGGTCAGAGTCCATACCAAAGAGCTTCCTGTCGATTAACCTCCCAGGTAATCAATTGCACTTCAGGGAAATGGGAAGGCACAGGTGGTGGCTTCTGACTTCCTCTTTGAGATAGTCTTTATTAAGTAATTGGCTGTAATTTCCCTGCTGGTATTAATATGTTCTCTCCATGTATCTTATCTGAGTAACATAAACTGTTCTAGTTAAAACCTGTGGAGTGAGAGTGTATAGTGCAGATGAAATAAATAAAATTGCATGTGTCAGTCTGCATCATCTCAAATAGAACTGTCAATGACTCAGTGTGAAGGCAGTAACTTTCCTTCCTCCATGCTGTATGGATTTGGTTGTTCTGACATGCAGACTGAAGTCCTGAAGTACTGAAGTACAGAAAGTGTATTGTCTTGCACAGGTATTAAAAATACTTCTCAATATAATGCATGAATACCTTCTGAACAAATAAGCCAAATCCTACCGTGTCATTTTCCTTAGGAAGACACACATGCCCCTCTTCCTTGCAGCTTTGTCTCATGCTGCGTGGAAAATAATAATTTTTGGGGTTTAGATTAATTGTAATTGTAAATGCATAACACTGAAGCTAGATCTCGGTACTGTATATCTGTAATCATAAAATGCGAAAACAAAAGTAATACTTATTTTATTGTTTCTATTTTATGAGTGTGTATTATTTCATTGACCAGGCTCCACAGAGAAATCCCTGGATAGTCATTACTCCAGGGCATAGCAAACCCATTCTGTCCACCGGCTTTGCGGGGGATTTCTCATTTACACTGGGGTTTTGCTGGGCAACTTTCTCTTTTTACTTTTTCCTCTTCATTTGTCATTTTGGGTGTTTGGCAAAGCAGCTGTTGGAAAAGTTGTTGAATTCAACTGTGTAATTTGTACTAATGGCAATTTAAGCAGCCTCTGATGCCAGTAGCTTCATATTGACATATTGAACCACATGGCCACAGTGCCCTCTGTGTCACTGTCAGACCTGTATTGTGTCCACCATGTGTGGTCGACTCCTTTCCCCTGAATGTTTCGGTTGTTCATTTAGAACAAAACTGCCATCTTCATCACCTTGTCTTGTCTGAAAAAACGTATTTTTCCATACGCATGCACAGTTTACAAAAAGAAAAATCTACTATGCTATAATATAATTTCACCATGTGAGATGGGAGTACATGGAGGTTGAGGGTTATTTTTAATTGTCTTTAAATTACTTTTTACACTGAGGATGCAGGAAAGCAGGAAATATTTGCGATCTTTTGTTTCTTGAGCCACAGGGCTTCCCCTTGGACAATATTGTTGAATTGCCTGGCTTTGGACTGTTTGTTTATTGTCAGTACAGTTTTTGCTATGTTATATTTTGTTTTATTTTTTACTAATTTCCCATAATATTACAAAAAATAGGACAGTAAACCCTTAGGCTAGTTTAGGTACTGATCAAGGGCAATACAGTAATTTTAAATTCTGGGACTTGAAAAAGGAGCTACACTGCCATTGTCTAGTAAGTGAGTGAAAGGGGAAACGCAATTGGGTTTGATTGGTATTTGTGAGAATGACAGCCATGACAAATGGTAAAATGCAATCCTTGCTTTGGACAGAGATGAAGAAGAGTGGGAGTGAGGTAAAAGCGGAGAGAGGGTGATATGAAAGGAAGGAGAGAAGGACTGAAAGAGGGGTTGTGGGAATCATTGCTACGTCACCTTGTACACCAATATAGCTCCGATGTTGCTGACCACTGTCAGGGAAGACTGCAGTTATGTGTTCCTTACTGTACCCTGCAGCTACTCATGAACAGAGCAAATTACTACACCTGTGGAAAATGTATGGTTCATTTTATGTTTATAGATGGAAATGGAATTTTTTTTTTGGTTTGTTTTTAATGTGTCACTGGACAGAACAGCAGTGAAAAAGAAATTTACTGTCTACACCCTGGCAGCAGCTATAAATAACTACTTCAGATCAGCAGGAAAAATGGCTGGTCGGGATCAGTTGTCAAAGCCAACACAATCCTTCTCCTCTCCTCATATTACTTCACCTCTGAGTCTTGTGTGCTCCTGTGCTTTAATTCCTACCTGACATATATTTCTCTAATCCAAACTATATCTTACTATCTAACGAACTTGCTAAGGACATTTAAAAAAAAAGAAGTTTTACCTGGTTTGGGCTCACTTTATTGCTGCCCTCAGATTTTTGACTGACTTGAGGATTAAGGGATAAGGACTGTTTTATTGTCAAACCTTTGGCTGCTATGACAAATGACAAATTTAGACTTTCCCTTCATCCTATGCAGTCCCCATCCTTCTTTTTACCTGGCAGCAACTTTGACAAGCCAGATGGATCTCTGATGTCACTCTGTCCAGTGTCCAAGCAAGTTGGTCCGACACTCAGTCACCTGGCCCCCAGCACTCAGCACCCAGTCTGACACTCAGTGTCAGTGGATCCCAGGTAACTGCAGGGCTTTTCTAAGCTCTTGTCAGCACGGTCAAATCAAAACTAACCACAGATAACCTGATATGCCAGAAAGAGGGGAAAGTGTTGATAATCTGTCAGAAAAACAGTGGTGCTAGAATTTATGGTTTACATTAGAAAAGTACATGGTCAACAGATTTGAATCCAGTCTGTGTTTAACACTGTTGTAAAGCAGTCTTCCTGAGTTTTGTTTCTTTTAATTTTTAGAGGTTTGTCATCAAGCTTCAAGTGAAACTTTTTTTGTCAGCACATGCCCCAAACAGATGTCCTCAAGTGGGTACTATGTCAGCTCAGCTCTGAAGACAAATTGCTGTTTCCTGCGAGCAGACATATTTGTTGGAATGCTCTTAAAGTTCCACAGTTGGACGGCAGCTGTCCAGTCAGAAGGTTCCTTCTGACCTGTATGTTTGCCTGTGACCCCAATATCCTGTGTTACACACTCCTAATAGTTGAAACACAATCACCTACAGCTACTATGTGTATGTGAGAGAGAAGTGGAGAAAATGTTTCTTCAGCATAAACCTCTGTGGGTTCAGTTGCATTTCTCTAGGCCTAAAGGCATGTGAAATAGGTTTATTTGACAGTGATAGGTCAAGGCTATGTACATGTGATTCTAGTTACCTCACAAACTTTAGTTTACCTTTTGATGTCGCTTCATAAGACCCTGTGACTGATCCACAGAATAAATCTGACCATTTTACAAGCATTGTCAAAAAAATATGGTATGAATGAAAGTGATGCCTTACTGTGGGCATGCGAACCTTATGATGGTCATGAGGGGCCAGACCCTATATCTCTGTGGCCAAGATATTTCACCCATAGTTAGGGCACCATAAATCAGGAACCAACCCCAGTTGCAACTGTGCCAAATGTGGAGCAAGGCAAGCTGACCCTGCTTCCTCACCCATACCTCGCCCCATGAAACCGTCTCTCATGGCATGATGGTGGCTATGTGTTGACTATGCAGGCTGTGGATACGTGTCCGATTTGTTGAAAAGTTAAATTAAGGCTCTGGAATGTCAGTAACTATTTATGCCATATTTGGAAGAGTAGGGGTTTCATGATCTCCTCTTGATTAGTGTCTTGAGCCACGTATTCTGAAGTTCACGTATCTCTGTGCATTTGTTGTCTCCAATGAGCAGTCTGTCTTTATGTATGTAAAGCAATAGTTTAGCCAAATAAGTATAGGGGATCAGAAAAAGTATATCTTAAGCACTTTTAAATTCCGAAAGTGACTAACCAGTGAAATTATGGGTCACATTATGAAAATCACTGCCTGCAAATGTAAACACTGTGACTACCATTCTAGCAGGCTGAATAGGAACTGCTGTTCAAAAAAGAGTACAGTGCCCTCATATGGCAGGCTGATACATCCCTATCAGACCTCCTGGGGCCAGTTATGGCACTGTATGGCACCACCTTGTGGGCCATGGAAAAAGTGTTTCATAAAACATCTATACTGTAATATATATATAGTAAAAGTGCAATTTATTTAGGTTTTCCAGCTGTAGTTTTGGATAAAAAAAACTCCTACACCCTGCCAATTTTGCAACAGCTGCTCAAAGGAGGACACGAGAATGGAGCATCAGGTATAACAAGACATTTCAGCTACAAAAGCTTAAAAATATTCTCAAGGAAAACTAAAACAAAAAAAACAAACTAAAGAACACAAACTAAAATAAATATGACTAAACAGTATCATTATAATTGTTTGCATTGTAAAGTAACAGAGTATAATTTATTGCATTTGTCTGTTGGATCTTAGCTATAGTACTAATGTTACTGGTCTCAATTTGGCTGAAATGTGTACCACCATTTATATTTAAATTTAAGTTGCTTAACTTGAATAATTGCATTAAAAAACTGAATTTGAATTACATAATTTGAATTTGTATTGTTCAATTTGAATCATTGCATTGAGAAACTGAATCTGAATTGTAATTTGAAATTTAATTTGTTAGTTTGGAACTGAACATTCAGCAATCAGCACCTACGTGTGTGTGTGTGTGTGTGTGTGTGTGCCACGGCAGTTGCCGGTGTCTGGGGCAGTTACTACTGCCCTGCCATGGCAACTGCTGCTGTTATGGGCATTTGTTTGTTTTTTTTATTTTGTGAAACAGTCGTCAGAGTTGTATTTGACTCGCTGGCATTTCCATTACGTAATTTCTGCATTAATTGCAAGGTTTTTTTAATTAATCTCTCAACCGCTGCCGCTGTGTGGCGCAGCTGCCACTGACAGGCCGCGGCAACTCCTGCTGCTTTGATCATGTTTTTATTTTCTAGACATTGTTGTATTTGACTCGATGAAGGTAACATTTCCATCATGTGATTTCTGCATTAATTTGCATTGATTGAATTAATCTCTCAACATCTGTCTCAACTGCTACCAGTGTCTGGGGCAGCTGCCACTGCCAATCACACCTATAGACCCCAAATCCCAAATGTGTATATAAAGCATGCTAGTCTACATTTCTCAGTGCATCACAGGATTCTAATTTAAAATCCTGCACTAAGGGCTTTCTGCCATTGAATATATTTGAGAAAATATGTTATATTGTCATCATATATACTGTTTTACCATTATTAGACAACCCATGCTATGGCAGAGGTAGGAGTACTTGTGATCTCTCAATGGACACTTATGTCAGAAAATAATGTGACCCCACCCCTTACTCCACATTTAAATTAGTTCACTGTATGGTGATATTATTATTATATACTCTGATATTCCATCTGTTTACCTGGCACATATACAGGTGCTAAAAATCCTCATATGGGGCTCTATTGCAGAAAGCAGAGAATAAAAGTAGTTGATACAGTTAGTGAAAAAAACAAATAAGAGGTAAAGATGAAACAAAACTTTAATTGAGAAAACAACTGAAAAAACATATACATATGTAATGCTTTTATTGGTATAAATGGTATATCAATAACAGCATTACAATTACAACGGTATGTAAAACATTATTACTATATGATGGCAATTTATTATTGTTTAATGTAATATTAAAGTTTTTACTTTCCAACAAATAAAGAAACAAGCAAAAAAAACAAAAAAAAAACAGAAAACATTTTGCTTAATTTCTTCACACAATGCACGCACATAAAGAACAGAAAAACATAGTTAAAAGCGTCCTGTGCCCGCTAAAAGAAAACAGAAATTATGTATTGTTCACAATGTGAATGATTAAGTTGATTTTTTTTTTCACTCAAGTAAAAACGGCAAGCCTCATCCTGCATAACGCATGTCATGTGACATTTTTTTCCCCGCTAAAGGATTTTCTTCCCACTGGCTTAAACTACCATTTTCAATTTTACTCAACATAACTATGAACCTCAGAATAACACACATGATGTTGTCGTACAGAAGAGCTGCAGTGGGTTTATTGATGGACTTTACTCTAAGTGTTTTTTATTTTTATTTTAATTGAAATAGTTTTATTTGTTAAAATTTGAACATTTAAATGTCTTAGCGGCTTCTTGCTACTTTAAAAGTTGATTTAAAATTTTACAAAATATCTGAAGTCCACATACACATACCTGTGGAGAGTGATAAGTAAAATAGATTCAAACACTTATACTGGCATTACTCTGCATAGGTGCATTTCTCAATACGTATTTTTTGTATTTTGTGTCTCGTCTAGGAACTCTCTTCCTGTATATTTTTTCTTTTGGAATAATTGGTGATATCATAATACAGTATAAACACTTCCACAGAGCTACAAAATCCAGTGTTCATTAGCTAGTTTACTGTGACCGAGATTACATTAAATTATGCTCTATGTCTGATGATCACCAGGCACATTCAGGGAGAAATGAAAATCTCTGCCAGGAAAGAGTCCACCTTTTTGCCTCACAAAAACTAAAAATGCCGTATCTGTGAGTGGCATATTGTTTGGTGTTTTTTTTAAAAGAATATGCAACTCATATAGCTGTGAGAGGTGGGAAGTAATATTTGATTTAATATACTACCTAAGTATGCTATGTTACAAAAGATGGATGTGGTTGTAGGTCAGTAGTAATCCAACATTTAGCTGTTTTTTACTGCTCTGAACATGATTGCCAACCCTTACTGTGGACACAGCAGCTTCAGGATTACACAGCATTATTTCAAGGCCTCCTCTGTAAATACTTGGTCTACCCCCCCGTCCTCACACTCACAAAAGCTGAACACTTGTGAGTCCTCATCACATGTATCTCCTCTGCCAGTCTAGTGGTCAGTAACACAGGAAAGCAGTGTCACTCACATAGGGTAATCACTAGCAGCTAATGTACATGTGCTAGCGGTAGTCGTCATGTTGGAGGGTAGGGACATACGTCAGTCTCGGCTGCTGGGCAGAGGTCAGGCTATAGAGAAGCAGTGCAGAGTTTAGTGTCAGAGGCACAACTTGGACCTCCGCTGCCTGTCTTTTAAAGGTTAGTGTGTTTCTTCAATACCTCCAGGTGTAATTTTTTAGTATAAGCCTGTTTTTGTCTCAGTCTTGTCAGCTGTACTGTGTTGGGGCGGTCAGGATTTATAGCTGTATGTGGTGCAGCTGCAGTGTTTGGCCATTGTGTGATATTTTGTTGGATGTCTCATTTGAATCAGTGGAGGGCTGTTCTGTAGCTGGGCTTGACTTGGACCCTTCCTCTAATTTGTTACTTCCTCTGATAAGGCTCTGTGGACTGATTGGGTCCATGTGGTGTTTTGTTATGTCTACCGAGCTGTCCTTGACCTTTGTGAGAGTGCCTGTGTGTGTGTGTGTGTGTTTTGAGGACAATGTGGTTCAGAATTCAACTTTCAAAACAGCAACAACAAAAACATTTTATCCAGTTAGCTAAAAGTGTCATCATAAGTTATACTGTGTTGTTTTAAATGTAGTATTAAGATTTTCTTTTTGTCGACTGAATGATGCAGCAGTGAATCATGCTTGTCTGTAATAACTGTCTATTACTGACAATATATTTGCATTTAATTGTTACCTTTAATCTTTTGTTCGCTGAGTTTTATGAAAATATTTAATACTTACAAGTTTTTCATGTAAACATGCTTTACTTTTTATTCAAGCATTGTGTTGTCTAAATAAGGGCTCTTTTTATCATCAGTCAAGGTCAAGGTAAACCTTATTATCCCAATTAGGGAAATTCATATGGTCATGGTGCAGAAAAGTGCACAAAAAAGTAATATATTAAAAATCATTAAAATTATGCAGGTGTAGTTTGACATGATAACGTGATGTAGTTTGACATGATAACGTGATGTTATGTGTGTAGAATACTTTGTTGAACAGGAGAAGAAGGCATCTGCTCAGTGGGGTTTCCGCTGGATGCTACAACATCACATTCTCTTGTCACACTTTGTACCAGGGGCTTGGGGCTCTCCCAAGAACAGGCTTAAGTTAAAAGTCATTTTGAGTATTGCTGCCATTTCTCCGTGATAGGTTCTTTGCTTAACAAATTCATAAACTTGAGTTACATGGTTTACAGAAATTAATCAGTAGCCCTACAGCAGACAGAGTGCCAAGAAGCCTATAAATTACCACTTAAAAGCATTGTAAATGATTACACTTTCCCATGTGGATTTGTAAAACCCAATCAAAGTTTAAAAAAAAAAAATCATCTCGATGGGCAGAATTAGAAACAACAGAAGTCACATTGCTAAGCCAAATTGGGTAAACGAAAATTAGTATGAATACAGTTTCACCCATGTCTCAGAATTTAGTTTTTGGATTAAAGCTGCTTGTTTAAAATTAAATCAGCCATCACCTCACATTTTACCTTGGATGCTGTTCTTATTCAGTATGCTCTATAGTTATTTTGACTTGACCTACAGTATTTTACATTCTAAACTGCAGGTTAAAGCATTGTGAGCTGTAAAAGTACCACATGGTTGACAATTGATGGAAATTCTACTACTCCCTATTTTAATTTAGATGTTGTACATTCATTTGA
The DNA here is from genome assembly GCF_000972845.2 of Larimichthys crocea. Classification (NCBI taxonomy): domain Eukaryota; kingdom Metazoa; phylum Chordata; class Actinopteri; family Sciaenidae; genus Larimichthys; species Larimichthys crocea. The sequence continues at coordinate 33,407,075 of NC_040020.1, read as the reverse complement.
ATGATACTAATTAGTTTTTGAATGACTACATGAAGCTCTTCTATCATATTTTAAATTGTCTTTGTATATATTAAAATAAGTTTGTTTCTGTCATAATTTACCGACACCATTTTTCAATGGTTTATTTTTGTCATATTGTTTTCTATTTGGAACATAGTAAGCCACTTATTGACATTACCATGAAAGTCATATCTATACATTTTGACAGCAAACTAGAAAGTTCAACAGTGTCAAATGCTTTCAAAGGGTCTAAAACTATACATATTGCTTAACTTAAATTAAGTTGTATTCTATCAGTAAGATTTAAAAGGGTCATAAGGGTCGATAAGTAGGTATTACTTTTACTTTTACTGGATCTACAGTACTGATGATTATAGAGAACATTGTCTATGTTTAAGTGTTCCAAGATTGTTTTATACACTAGTTTTTCCAAAAACATATGGCAATATTGAAATCAGATGATAGATTGTAAGGTATCCTGTGTCACCTGTTTTAAATACTGGAATAACTTCTAGGTCAGGGTATGCAGCCATTTTCCATGGATAAAGCCAGCATTAATGTTAAAGGCTCAATAACAGGAGTTGTTACTTGTATCAGCTATCTTCAACAAGAAATTCACTAACACTTGAGAAATTATAGCAGAACTTAATTCTCTAAAGGTTGAAGGTTGAACTTAATTCTCTAAAGGTTGAAGAGAATGATTAATAACTTTGCATGTAGCCTTGATATAGATATAATTTTGTAAACTCACTTAAGAGCCTTGTTTTATCTGCTCAAAGGAGATAAATGTACTTGTGTTTTAAAGATTTATCCATACGATTTAAAGGAGTAGAAAAATCAAATATATTTTCTCTTGAGATTATTGATTATTATCGCTATACTATGGATTGATTATGGAACGCTTTCTCAAGCCAGCAATAGACCAAGGATAATTGTGTTTTTTCTCAGCATCGACAGAACAACCAGCAGGAAAACATTTTGTGAAAGTTGATTTAAATAGTTCTATACATGCTTGACAAGGTGAATTTGAATTGCTCTCCATATATACATTTTCAAAGGAAACCTTTTAATGTTGATTTATTGCTTGAATTGACATTTCTAAGTGACTTCAGAGTTGTTATTTTGCTTTTAGTTTACAGATTTGGAAATGATCTGATATGTGAATATAATTTCTGACTTCATGAAAGTGAGTTCATAGACATTTAAATCAATATGCAAATATTCTTGAAAGGAAGGTCTCTGGGTTGCTGTCAGGAATGACATTTAAAAAAAGCAATTTCTATGTATGAAGGGTAAAAGAGCAGATGATGCATAAATAACATGGCTACTCTGCTCTACTCTCTACCCAAATGCACGGACCAAACAGCTTATCTTGTAGTAGGGACATGTCTGGAGGGACATCACAGTGATATGTTGTGTGACTCGATTTCTTCATTAGCAAGCTTTTCTGTCGTGTCATCCTTATCTACATAATCCTATGTGCTCCTCTTAAACTTTTCCCCTTCCACACCTAGTTACAGATTATTTGACACCTGTATTCCTCTCTTCATCACAAGATTTGTCTGAAGTGTCTAGCACAGTGCCAGCTGCTCAAGAGTCCATATTAGTATATTAAGGACACTGTGTGTCAGGATGGCAGAGCACAACTCTAGTATTTATAGCTTTGAGTCATAAGTTGGAATGGTGTAAGTGTATCTCTCCATCAGTATGCTTGCTCACTTAAGAGTGCATGTACAATCGGCAGTAAAACTGGGGACAGTCAATTGTCCAAAGGGAGTCAATTATCATAATTACATGGGTAACTCCTAATTACATGAGTGACTATATGGTATATAATTTTGTATGAGTATACTGTAGGTCTATTTCATGTTTTTCGCTATCACAAATATATAGACACATAGCCCATGCAAAACAATATAAATAATCAAACTTTTTTTGCATGAAATGTTTCTGCACAAAGTTGCAAAGTGCAGTGAGAATTACAAACAACTGTTTTTTAGTCTAAAACACCTATAGTAGTATACTACAGTTGGGTTTAGCTTCATTTGACACAGCATTTTAATGTATTTTCCATCATTTTTTTTTCTTTTTACCAGTTATCAGTAATAATTTTAGTTACTTAAGTTATTTGGTTTTCATAAAATCATTGTTACTAAGTAAGTAAGTGAAAATGATACAATGGTAAAAAAAACAAACAAACAAATGTTTTAGAAGATAAAGAATTAGAGAAATTAGTATTTAGTCCAATGAAATTCAAAATGATCTTTTATTTGAAGGTGAGTGTGTCAGACTTCTGCCGAGTATTATAAAAAAATGATATTGAAGTCTTAACTGGTGATCTTCCTGACTCAGTTTGTCAGATTTCATTGGATAAATATTATGGTTGTAAGCCATAATATGACTAGTAAATGGAACAAGTTGCCACAAGCAAAGTTAAGTTGATGTAACTAACTCATTGAGATTTACAACTGTGGATGTGGAATCAGTTATGAGTTGTCTCCAAATACATTTTGAATTTTTTTAGTTACATTAAGGTTTTAGAATTGGTTTAATGTGCTGTTATTATTTGCCAGCCATTACACTCTATTGTGAAAATTAGTCACAGAAATCAACTTGCATTACATAACATTACAAAACCTATGAATGAATACAGTTTGTAAAGTGAAGTCTTCTGTTAAAGTATTTATGTTTTTCAGCCATCTTAAAAAGCCAACCAAACTTCCATTGTTTCCTTGAGTTTTCATTTTTTATATACGTTATTACAGCAGGATAGTTCATAGTTCACTAAGTGATGTTTGTGGTATGAGTTTACGAGAGAGTTTATGATGTGGCAATGGTACACAAGGCCACATCACAGCTACAGAAGCTAGTAAGAACACAGACATGGAGGTGATAATCTTCCATAAGATTCAGTTACATTAATTCATATTTGAAAATGTACAATTACAGTGTGTTTTAAAATCCATCATTGCACATGTGCAGTACAATCTTGTAGGAAGGAGGTGTTTCGCTTGTGCAAAACTTCATGGCTGACAAAACTTTGAGATTTTGCCACTTCTAATCTGATTGGTCTGTCACCTCACAGCACGGGTGGTAGGAGCAGTTGCTAGATAGGGCAGTGTCAGGTGCTTAACAGAGATGATGTGATGAATAGTTGGGTAGACTAAGTTTAGACAGCATGTGAGAGCATTCATCAGAAATTGAAAGGACAGACCAGCCAAACAGGGTCACAGTACCAGTGGGCAATGTGATTCTAAGTGGTTCAATTACAGCAGGAAGCTGGTGTACAGTACAGTATAGCAGGAGGAAAAGAGGTGCTTGAACAACTGAGAGATAATTGAAATAATATTTGAACTACAGAAGATGGCAGAGTTTCTAGAATTACTCTTGGTGTATCATCTCACAATGTAGTGTAAACAGCTATCTAGCTGGTCCTCGACTTTACAGGTAACGTTTTTGATAATATGTTTGTTACAGTGATGAAATTACCCACTAAAAGTAGCACAAGAGCACAGAAAGTTATTTCTGTTTGTGGTAGCTCTGGCTTGAACAGACTAAAGTAACGTTGTCAGCCATGAAGGAAGCGATGAGACTAAATAGTGTCGCTGAGATGGCGAGTCTGTCTGGGGTAAATGCGCAAGTCCAGAAATACTGGACAATATGAGCTAACATTCTGTAGTTAATGGGGTTGTAGTGACTTTGCTAATAAGTATAATAATGTTAATAATTCACTCTGATTGTTAGCTGACATAACCATTATCCAAGCTACTTTCATTAGCTATACTGTATATCCAAGAGAAAATGCATTTACTGACTATAAACAAAGACATTGTTCAGTTTGAGAACAACTTTATCACTAGCAAACCGCAGTCTAATACCTCTTGGCACTGATTATTTCCAAAACCCAGCAGCACTGACAGCTTAACTGATGACTATGCCCAACTGCCAGCCATCTGCCAGTTGATCATTTGCAAGATTTGCCTTATTCACTGATGCTGGCTATGAGGAAGCGGTACTGTCTAACCCTGGTCAACAAGAAGGCAGTGGTCTCTGTAATACATTTTTTCTATAGTTGTAATGTTAATGAAAGTAGCTCATTTACTTTAATCATAGCTGCTGGTGGTTGTAGTTAGTAGAGCGTCGTGTGAATGTTCATTAACCTTTTCAAAATTGGTCTTTGTTTGGTATTAAAATACAATGTGTGGCTTTGAATACAGGTAACATTTGAAATTGATATATTATTCACAGTTATGACCAGGTATAGATCTTTCACTGGCAGTTTTCTATTAATTGAAAATTCCCAAACACAAACACAAATTTATCTTAAAAACAAATGTCTTTAATGTGCATTTACAAAATAAACTGCATGGCTTGTGTTTTATTGCCAGCACCACCCAACCTCAGTTGACCTCTAAGTGAAAACAGGCTGTTAAAGATGGCTAGTCTGAACACCACTTCAGAAGCATACATAGGCAAAAAACAGAGCAGTTAACCTTTCAGCTATTGTGTGAGATCTAACAAGGCTACTGAATTATTCCTTTTGAGTTTCCTGAGGAATGTGATTTTTTTTTCTTGACAGCATCACTGCAGCGCCTGTGGACAGCACTGATAAGAAGGGCATCCAGGTGGGAGGCCAGCTGCCAGGTGGTGTGCAGGTGGGGCCTCAGCATCAGAACCAACAGCTCCTCTTGACCCCAGCCAGCCTCCAGCTTGCTCAGCTCCAGGCCCAGCTTACCCTCCATCGCCTCAAACTGGCTCAGGGGGGCAATACAGCTTCTGCTGCCTCTGTTCTCAATCAGGTTCTTTCCAATGTCGCCATGTCCCAACCCCTGTTTAATCAGCTACGGACTTCGACTATGGTTGGGAACCCTCAGGGTGCCTTCCCCTCAGGGATGATAGGTTATCCCTCTTCAAATTCAGCCTTGGGCCCCTTAGTGGGTGGAGGATTCAACCAAAACCCAGGGAATGTGAGACTGAACCATCCTGGTGGAGGGGGCATCGTGGGCCAACACAGCACAGAGTATGGTAAAAAGTCAGGGTCAACTTACCCCTCTGATTCTGACAGGCGTCTTCAGTACAACTTAGCTGGGGGGACATCTGCAGCATCAGCCACTGCTGGTGATGAACAGTACTCAATGATTAACACTCAGGCAAAAAACATGAACAATGTTGGTTTCCAGAGAGATTTCTATGGGCATGATGTCCTGGGGCAACAAACTGGGTTTAGTGTCAACGAGCAGAATATGAATGTGTATAACTCCTCTGGGCATAAGGAGCAATGGAAAGGCCCTGCTAACCTGAGTCACACTGGAAAGGTTGATCTGGTGCCTAATGCTGCCAATGTGTGGACAGCAGTTGGTCAGCCAATTCGGTCCAGAACAGAACTGTATAACCCTGAGGAGCCAACCCCTGACCCCAAGTTCACTCCCAGTAGCGGGATTTCCTTGTTTGGTACAAGTGGCACACAGGCGTTTGGCGGCTACCAGCCTCTGCATGGAAGTGAGGAAACCCTGTCTTCGGGTACCAGAACACTTCAGCCATACCAAGTCAACGATTACCATGCTGTCACACCCACTCAACTACCACACCAGTGTAGCATCTGTGACAAAAAGGTCTACAACCTCAAGGTGAGTGAATTGATCAGTTAAAACATAAATGCATGTATATAAATGTGTAAGGAGTTGCTTGTTCTGTAAACAAGCAACTCCTTACAAACAATTGTGAGTGAACACGCTGGAAAGTTCAAGGTCATGGTCATAAGATATAAGATTTTATGTAAAATGTGGGTCCTGGCCTTAAATGTAAAAATAAGTATTAGAGCAGCTGATATACAGCAGCAATATGTTTGGATTTGATGGACATCCACTAACTAACTGACTAAGTAAGTGACCTGAGATGTTGTCTCTTTAATTGCTGTAAGCTTATACAGGGGGTTTACGTGAGCTACCATGGGAGGGCAAGCAGTGAGCTTTCAGTGTGTCCAAGCTGTTTGAGTCTAAGTTTGGATGGTGTGTGTATGTGCGTGTTTTTAGGACTGGGACCAGCACGTGAAGGGAAAACTACACCTGCAGAACCGAACGTTGTACACAAATGAAAGGTGAGTTATCTGCAATTCTAAAATTAATTGGTTAGAGTTTAATGCAGGTTGTAATTGTGAGAAGTGCTCTCCCATACATGTGTTTTTACTACTGAGTGGCAATTTACAGTGACACAAGACTAGTGGCTTTACATGGTTTATTCAGATTTTTTGTTGATTTTCAAACAACTCTAAAGAAAATCTTCGCTTTTATTATTATCCTTGATCATGGTTTGGTAATATCCCTCAGTGCTAGTCTACTGTGTTTGAGTGTGAATGTATTTTTTAAGCTTTAGCACTGTATTGTTCAGTTTGGAGCAAATATCTCTCTTATGTTTTCGAAACATTTTATTTTCCTTTTACTTGCTCTAGATACAGCTGTCTTAATGTTTCTATGAATATGAGCTCTGTCATAAGATATGAGTGAGCAAGGCAGGGGAGAGGCAGCTAAAATCAGCCTTCTCTGATTGTTGCAGCTCCGCAGGCGTATCAGCTGGAGCTGTTCACTACGCTGTCAGCAGGCCTTCTGATGGAGGTCTGAACACAGGAGGAACGAACTCCATGGTCTACTCTGCTACAAGTCAAGGTAGGATAAGCCATTAGTCACCACAAGTGTCCCTGCTTCCTATCGATGTTAGAGTGATGTTTGTGTAATCATTGAATTATGTGAAACAGAGCGATAGATGGAGGTCAGGGAGTATTTTTAGAGTTATGTGAGGCTATGAGGCAGCGTGTTTTTATAACCTGACGTAGTGTATTTTGATACGTGGATGTATGGTGTTAGTATAAAGTGTTTTGAAATTTAAAACATTGTGGACTATAACACCACCCAAAGTCTTAATTTGCACTGGTTGGGGGTTCATGACTTTTGGTGCGCATATAGTAATTGTAAACCCACAAAGCTGATGACACGTGTGTAGTGCTTTTCTACACAGAAACAAACACCACCTGTTCTCGATCACGCCAATAGTATCTGTCCAGTCCGTATCAAAGTGGGATTTGGCAGATGGGGGAAGTCTAAAATTCGGTGTAAGTGTGTGGGCCATGGCGGGCTCGGGGTGGGAGGGGTTTAACTGTGCTTTACTCCTTCGCTCCTTTTTATTTGGTCTTGGCACATATATAACCAATACTATATTTTCCCAACACAACATTTCTCATTTTGCACTTGGCTAGCTTAACTGAAACACTGATATTGAGCACCAGCCATTTCATCTCGCAATTTCATTGAAGCCAACCTTTGTAATAAAACTACACCAACCAGTGCTATTAATGTTAATAATCCATACTCATTACATTATTATTGCACTTACAGTAACATATCGATTTTAATGACTAATGTTTTTTCACCTCACCTGTCTCTCATGTGCTTTGCTGCTCCATGTTTGTGAAGCCCTGCTCTCAGTGAAACATGTTGAGAGGAGGGGAGGATGGTTTTTTGGCTCGCTTTAACCTCTGCCCTTATGTATTCCCTGATGTATAATTACTTGAAGGCAGACCACTTGTGGGTGGCAAGGGACAACATGAAAGAGCCTTTGTGCCTAATCCTCACTGGTCACATTTTTTATGGAAGGGGTCCTGCAACTGGAGGTTTGAGAAATAGTCCCTTCAGGCAACCATGGTTATATATAACCTTTGATTGATCCTTCTTCTCCTCTTTAAATATTCAGTGTTTGGAAAAAAGCTGTAAATGAGAAAGAAGTATCCAATGTAGAGACATCTTGAAGCCATAACAATTACATTACTTTTAACTCATTAAAAAATGTTTTGGAATGATGCACTTTGTAAGTAATATTTATAACACTGACCAATGAAGTCAACCAATGTAACTTTTGTCCCCCCACACTACTGCTGTAGGAGAACAATTTAAATCCAAATTTCAAATTGTTTTCACAGATGTATCCTCAGGAACCAATACATCATACTTACCAGCTGCAGCCATGAAGACTTATGCCCTGTCAGACACAGGATTTGCCTCACACCAGCCAGAATCAAAGGTCAGACAATTGTTTTTTTTCTCTCTCTCTCAGGCGTTTGCTCTGAGTATATGAAGCAAATTTTTACGTCAGGTTTAACTTGTATCTAAAAATAAATAAAACATTTTTTTATTATTGTTCATGATATTATTGAAATATTAAAAGTGACCAATGACTAATATTTGACTCATATCAGTGGCTCAGAGGGCACTGGCCAGCTGTCATTGGTGTTCTTTGGTGCAGACCAAGATTGTCAGATTGATAAGTTATCATTATATTTTATTGAATTAACACTGCATTTCTTCAACATGCTGCATTTATTCTGTATACTGTATCTTTAAAGATTTTGGAGCTTAGGTGTATAATGGACCCCAAATGTTTTTAGTTTCATGAATGAACCCAGATCCCCTTGTTGACAGCTGCTGAGGCTGAACAGTAGGCTTTGTCTGGGCTGGACAACTCATTTCCACTCGGGTAGCCTGAGAAACTGCTTTTATAATGTTGTCTACAAACTGTTGAGATATTTTATATATCCTTATCTTACCATTTACCTTACCACTTACCATTACCAAGGATCTCGAACCTAGATGGAAGTTAACTGGTAACATGAGGATATATAAGGAAATTGCTTCTGTACTGAGGAAGTTCAGCAGTGTCCATTTGTGAAGTTACTCATACTTTGTGATTCAGTTCTAAATCCTGCCTTATAATACTTTTTTTATTGCCTTTCAAAGCAGATATTTTCATTTTAATTTGTTCTCTACACAATGTTTGCACAAGCCCATGCTCTAACTATATCGCACTTATGGAGTGTAACTGCAGAACTAAATGAAAGCCTTAATTTGCACAAAATCTTTACTGTACTTATCAACATAATGAAGCCATCATATAATTAATGCAACTGAATATGCCTCTTGTGGACACTGATTTGAATAGGCTGCTGAAGTGTTGCTAAATGCCTACTGTAGTGACGCTCACATAACAAGAAAGTTTTATCCATATTGTATAAACAGAAGCTTATTATTTAAACTACATTTAAACAATATTTTTTAGCCTTGTTGAAAAGGTTCCTGAGGAGAGCTTATCTATCCCGACTTGCTGCCTTGCAGTGAGTTTCCCTCTTTGAATGTCTTGGCTATTTACTAGTTTACTAAGGTTGAAAAACAGCAGCTGTTGATAGGCATCCATCATGAAGGCAAGTCTCCTGAAAAGTTCAGTGCAGATTATGAGGGAGGTGAATCATATGCAAAACTATGTTTTAGTGTATAATCACCTAAACATAAGAAAAGTTATGTTTATGTTGGACCAGAATTGACAAATTAAACACTGGCTCTAGATAGAGCTTGTAGCGGTCTTCATACATTTCAGGGAGAGGGTGAGGTGTAGTTGCTGTAATCAGCAACTACTTGGCTAGATGCCACTAAATCCTAGACACTTGATCTTTAAATACATAGTTATCTAAAATAAATGTGTTTAAGATCTAAAATAAAGAATTGTACGGTCAAGCTCCAGAGGCGATGTTGTTTAAATTGCATCCCTTTCACTGTAAAACCGCTTCCTCCATTCCAGCTCTGCTTTTTTCATCCATTTGTTCTTTTCTTCATTCTTCAGCAGAGCCTGAACTCAGTGATGTTGAAAGTCATATGCTTCATTGGTTGGCTATTGACAAAATGTTTTATTGTATCAGTGGGAAAGTATTTATAGGCTGTGGTACATGGGCTAATGTTAGTTGCTATAAACATACACCTGTCTAAGCAGAACAGGTGGGGTTTTATTGTTTTTAAAGCCCTTTGTTGAACAGAGAGCACTCAAACAAATGCACATGCACAGCTACATGCCACAATAATTTGTGAAGTTGTTTTTTATGTATTAAGTTTTGTTTGCGTATGTGTGCTTAAAAATTTAAAGGTAAACACTAAAAGCTGTTTTGCTAAAGTAAAATTGACAAACTTCAGTTGAATTGATTTTGTGATCAAGAAATGAAAGAAAAACAACAATTAGTACAACTTTTATGTAGAAGCTCATATACATAAGCACAAACGTACACCAGTACACCTATACATGCTTGCACAAACACGGCTGTCCTAGTGTCCAGCAGCCCAGCTTGAAGTAACACGGTAGCTTCATGTGATAACATAACTCAAACAGAGATAAACACAGGCTTACAGCTAACCGCTGTTAGGAGCACAGACCTCAAGACCTCCGGGTCACACCCCCCTGGCAGTGGTGTAAAGTTTCAGACTGGTAAAGTGATCTGAAGGATCAGCATGCAAGTGCCCTGCATAGAAATGCGGGTTGAAAACATGGATCCTGCTTTGTACAAATAAACAGACATGTCTTTAGGAGAGAGTCCAGCTTATGTCAACAGGCTGCCTGTGAGAAATAGGAAATCACTGTGTGAAGTGGTTGTTATCTTTTACACCAGGGTGTGAACGTTTTAGCAAAAGAACATATGGCTGTGGCAGGTAAATCCAGCTCTGATAACTGTTGTCTGTAGTGGAAAAAGTGCAAATCGTTGTGTTGTGTTGGTGTGTTGTTGTAACAGAGAATTTTCAATTTTTTTTCCATGAAAAGTTTTGTTTTTGTTGTTCCATGCATTGAAAGTAGATCATTTAGGGAGGCCCTAGCAGTGTGTATAGTGCCTCCTTGTGAGTAGGCAATGACATAAAATAACTCTGCGCCTCTGGTTTGCGGTTAACAGAGACAGCTACTGTTCAAAGCCCAAGCCAACCTCGACAGTGATATCAATGCTGTGGTCAGTCTTGTCTGGGCTATCAGACACAGATGACATTTTACAGGTCAGACATTAGCGGGTACAGTGAGCAAGTCTCTTGTTCTCTCTAATATTCCAAGGACATAAACAGCCTATTTCTGGATCTGTTTATCGACCCCAGCCTGCACTGACCTTTATTTATTCTGGTGGTCGTAGTGGCAGTGACATGGAGCCTTTAATAGAATTATTGCTTGTATCTGAAGCTGTTGATGTCAGCCTGCTGGCCAGAAACCATTAAGTTGTGGCACAGAAATGAATTTATGAATAGTAACATGGCCTTTCTACAATTTGTGGAAAAGAGTTTAATCAATATCCAAAAGTACCATTTTAAAGTAAAGTAGGAGACCTCGGTGTATTAACGACTTCACCTTTTTATGTAAGGTATCAGAGATTTGTGAGATGCAGTCACATGTAATTTATGGACTATGACTTCATGTATATTTTGAATAGTGATACTCTTATGTTTCAACATGCATAGTAAAGTGACTAGTTAGAGACTGTAAAAGTTTCCTACTCCCTTTTCTTCATTCTATACTTGATGGCTGTTGGACTCAGTGTGAAGTGTTTGTTAGTGTTGGGTTTTCCCTGAACAAACTCCCTGTGAAAACAGAGAGCCTGGCTGCTGGTCCAATGTGGAATTAGGATCCCAGACAGTCCCACACATGGAACTGTCTGTCAGGTCTACCAGCCAGAGAAGCAGGAAGAAGAGGAGGGGCACTAGAAAAACTGCAGTTGCAGCACAATGGTTGCAGAAATAAGACACCCTAATATGACAAGCTGAATTTACTACTGCTCTGTAGGGATATTACAAGGATCATGAGGTGTCAAACGGTATGTCCACCAGCTAGTTTGATTATAAGTATAGATAAACAGATTAAATCAGAAAGTAGCACTTGCCTTTGTGTTTTTAAAGCTGTGATATGTAGTAGACAAATTGTTCGGGGGAACTAATGGGAAAGGAGAAACAACGAATAAAACGGGGTACAGACAGACAGAGAGACAGGTAGGCAGACTGACTGACTGAATCTTTATTGTCTAAGCTCTAATAAAAGGTGCTGTCACTGTCACTACCGAGCATCACATAAGCACATAAATACATTATAAAGAGAAACACAACTGCATGAAAGACTGATGCATCCATTTATTTATACACACACATCAGGAAATAATAATACTGATAAAACAATAGATTCAGAAATAGTGATAAAATAAAAATAAAATATCTAAATCTATCTGAGAAAACATTTCTTTCACTCCCTACTGTCTCTATTCAGCCTATTGCGTGTCTCCATGAAGAAAAGTATAATTAACTGCTCAATTAACCTGCTCATTTATTTCAAGTCAAATAAAGAGGAAACGACAAAGGGCTGTTAAACAATGCAGGCCAGTACACATGACAGCTTAGAGGGATTTGTGTGAAATGTGTGAGATGTCTGGGGACAGTCAGCTGACAAGTCTTTAAATCCAAACAAGAAAACTTTCATTATCACTGCTGCACTACAGTCAGGAACTATTAATAGATTCAATGAGGTGGGCTGTATCAAGTAGGGATAATGACATGACATCCTGTGTGACAGTGTTACATTGACGTTAGACAGTCTTGCTCCTCTACAGTACAGATTGTTCAAAGATCTTGCAGATGCTTTTTCTTGTATGTTTACCTATGTAGAAATAGTAAAAGAGACACTGCGGTTGGCAAACAAATTGAAACTAGATTGTTTATCCAACAACAGCTGGGTTCAGAAGCCCTGTCCTCATTATGGGTTTGTGCTCGAAAGGTTAACAACAAAACAAATCCAGATGATTAACCATGGCGTTATTGTAATTGTACTGTAAACAAGATGAAGTTATTTTGATTGTGATTTTGTTTAAATATTTATATGCCACAGTGAAGGTTATTGACTCAGTTCACAAACTGTTTTCAGATGTTAAATATATTTAAACGATGGTTTTAAATTATGGTTGCATAAAGATTACAATTTGTTTATTATATTATTTTCAGCCATTTCCACCCAGAAAGGCCACCGCAGGTCGAGTTGTTCACATCTGCAACCTCCCTGAAGGCAGCTGCACAGAGAACGATGTCATCAACCTGGGACTACCGTTTGGCAAAGTCACCAACTACATCCTCATGCGCTCTACCCATCAGGTACAATTTACATTAATTTTTCTTACTTTGCAATTGTTACTTAAGTTTATCAATAAATTACTTCTTTTTAAAATCGACTTTCTTAGTTAAATATCATTATAAAGGGTATATATTACATTTTTGGTACTTGGCTAACACCCCCATTCTGAGTGCATTAGTACAAAAAGGTTAACAGCCAACAACACCATATAGTTCCAGGGTGAGAGTCTTATTTACTTTGACATTTGTGCGCGTGTTATCTAAGTACAGCTGCTTGTCAGACCTACAGTATGGGCTTATATGTCTTTGATTGCGTACAGCCTTGGTTCAAACCCAAAATCATTTCACACATTTTGCTCTGCGTGTGCGTTTGCACAGACCTCTGTCCTGATAAGCTCCTGAAATGTGCCAAAATGCACATCATGAAATGCATGTGCATTTCTCTGATTATAAACAGCTTTTTCTGTTGCAGCTGTTTTGTGATATCATGTACATATTCATATCCTGTGTCATAACTTACTGGCTGTTTAACTACTCGTACATGACAGCTCATTCAGGCTCACAGGTTTCAGTTATCAGAACTCAAGTGCAACATTAATATCACCCCTATCAAATGTAAACCATTCATACTAAAATCAATGGACTGGTTACTATACTAAAGTGACTTTTATGGTGATTTATTATGGTAATGAAACGTGATAACGTGTGATGATGATTTTCAAATATTTGCTTGCATCCCAGTCGGACATTTGAGATGTGAAATATGTTTGTGCAGATGTCCATGTGCAAGAAAGACTATATAACTGTCAAAGAGGATTATTGTTTACAACAATTTCTGTTCTCCCATCAGGCATTTGTGGAGATGGCATATGTTGAAGCAGCACAAGCCATGGTTCAATACTACCAACTTACTCCAGCTATGATTAACAATCAGAAACTTCTTATACGAATGTCTAAGAGGTACAAGGAGCTTCAACTCAAGGTAGGACTGAAAAGATATAATCAGCAGATTATACGATTTATCAGTCAGTTTCTAAACTTGAATTTCTTTTCTGTATAGAAACCAGGTAAAGATGTTCAATCGATCATCCAGGATATCAGCTCTCAGAGGGAGAGGGATGAGATTCAAGAACTTGAACAGTGAGGCAACTTTTCATGCTTCTTTCAGTCTCAAATTCCTGTTTTTGTGTAGGCAAGTCCTCTGAGTCACTAATCGAGGAAAGCGAAATGGAAATTCACTGAGGTGAAAATGTCACCAATGGTCATTGTTGAGTTGAATCAGTGTATGTTTCTGACCTACCTATCATGTCCCTTTAGCTACATACCAGAGAGAGCACGCTCCCGCAGCCCTATCAGCCGCTCTCTGAGTCCTCACTCCCACAGCCCCAGTTTTACATCATGCAGTTCAGCCCACAGCCCCCAGGGGGCGTTATGCAGGGGTCCAGAGAGAGCCAGCAATGGCATGGGCCAACGCCGGGGCTCTTGGGATTGGTCATCACATTTAAGAAGGGCTGAGGACGAAAGGGAGAGGGATGACCCTTGGAGGAACGGGAGCAGTGTGGATGATGATCGGCCTAATGGACGGGCAGCTGATCGTCGGAAGGCTTACCAAAAACCCTTGGATCATATCAGCTCGAGATCAGCAGATGAGCGAGGAGTAGGAGGAGGTGAAGGGATGAGAGGTAACAGAGACTGGCACCCACGAGGAAGCCCTCAAGGCATGTCCTTCAACTCTTACAGGAACATGGAGGACGACTTCTACATAAAGGAAGAAATGTACAAGTCAGACAAGCCTCCCAGACCTCCATACCAAAGGCATGATGCAAAGCCAAAGAGGAGGGATGGTGGTGACTACTACAGTAGGTCGAGGCATTCAGAGTTCGAGATGACTGAGGAGCCACTTCGAAGAACCCTAGAAGACAAGAGGCAGAGTTCACCAGACAGAGGCAGGAGCAAAAAGACAAGCAGGAGGCACACCACTGCGGAAAAACATGAGAGAGAAAATGCTACTGAAAACACAGTGAGTAACTTTTGCATATTATTGTTGTATAATTGATTGATGTGGCACATCTGTCTAGCAGCTAAGTCAGTTTTTCCCCACAGGATTGCCAGTTAAAAGAAAAATCTGGATCACCTCAGCAAAGCAATAAGCCAAAAGAGGCTACTGAATGTGGTAAAAAGAGAGACACAGTAAGTAAGCATTTTAACTCATTTGGGGTCCCAAAGATTAACTGCAAACATATTTATGCCCCAATGTAGTTGGACTATTAACAGCTCTTTTCTTGATCCATTTTTTAAGGAGAAGGAATGGGAAAGTGGAGATGACACTGATGAAGAGTGTTGGTATCCTAAGAACATGGAGGAACTAGTCACTGTAGATGAAGTGGGAGGAGAAGATGATTCCATAATTGAGCCAGACCTTCCTGAGTTGGAAAAATATGCATCCTGCCCCAAAGAGTCTGCAGAAGAAGAGGCAGTGGAGGCGCATACATTACCATCTACCTCGCCCTCCTTGGAGGTGCAGGCAACATCTAACAAGAAGTCTAACGAGGAAAAGGTCTGTGAGGAAGCTGCAGACCAGGCAGAAACATCTGTAACTGAGAAACCAGGGGATGTTTTAACTTCACCGAGTCCTGAAGACCAGAAACTCCAGTGGCCCCAGTGCCTAGTGGCTCCTGAGCTACCAGTCACTAACCTTAGTGACTTCCCTAGTGAGGAGTTCAAGGCTGCACTGGAGGAGACATGTTTAGAGGAAACCAAAAGTGGGCCATTAGAAGAGTTCATGGAAAATCACATTGATGAATCAGAAGACAGCAAAACTTCAGAAGTAGAACAGGTTACGGAAACAATCAATAACGGGGTTCAACACAAGGACAGCAGTCTTAAAAAAGGTACTTTATAGAAGAAAAATCAAATGTTTACAGTAGAACTACAGGAGATACAGTGTTCAGTTACATTAAGCACGCTGAGATTACATTTTCTATCTCAGTAGGATAGATTAGTCAAGGACTACGGACTTTGTCCCTCATCACTTACACTGAAATCTTGTCAGATCTCAAACAATAGTTTGTATTTTGAACTCAGAGATAACCAAGTTAGGAGCTGCACATAGGATGTATAGGATGCCAAAACATGCTACACCCTAGTAATAATTAGAACCATAGAATATATACATTGCTTGATTGTTGCAAACAGCTTGGTAGTTACCCAAAGGAACAGATATTTCTTGCAACTCTTTTATGAAATGTCCACATTGGAATAAATGTAAAAGCATAATTTGTAAGGCTTTGTGCATCCTGCGTTTCTCAGAATTTCCATGCCTTTTACAGAGATTGAAGTCCCTTCGCCATCTCGTGAGCAAGATAAAGCTGTCAGTGAACACAGTATCCCTTTGGGTAAGCACAAGTTTTAGTATCACAAATCTAAAACTATCTCAAATATACTCCGTGTATGACATTTTGTCATCAGGTTATGTAAAAGAGTAGCAATGATGAAAACAGATATTCTGCCTGGATTTTATTATATATCTATTTTTAGTCTTGTCACAGATACAAGTTCCTGGAGTCTTGAGCCAGTGGTCTTAGCCCTAAAGATAAAGTGTTATCATGTACACCATTAATAAGTACACTGACAACCTGTTGCATTAGCACTCTAATTGGCTGGAATTGCTTGGCCAGTTGCTGACCTATTTCCGTGAGCAGGTTGTGAAATGCACCCCTGAGAGATGAGTATTTATATTATCATTAGGGCTAGACTGACATGGCCAAGCACATGGCAAGTGTCTGGCCTTCTGCATGGAGACTTACATAAGCAATGGTGCAGTGTAATAACAATAGACCTCAGTACAGACACAAGAGTGTCACTATTTCTGTGTTCTGTTCATTGTTGCTGTTGCCATTTTGTTCAGTTTTTATTGTCACATTTATCCAGAACGTGAATGCTGACAGCATGTATTATGAAATGTACCATTTTTCACCTGAGCTAAAATAACATGCGTACTTGTTCTTACTGAATAATTTCATGTAATCAAGGTATAATTGTACTGGATGTTGTTTTATTGTAAAAGAAAATAATGTCCCATGCCTCCATGCAAAATAAAGTGTTGTTTTATGGACACTTTTCATGTGAAGATTACATTTAATCTCATGATTTCAGCATTTCTTGTACAGATAGTATATATTTTGCTATCAATGTAGGAAGTTCCTCGAGTTTCCTTATATTGACTAGAATTGTGGTATCTGGGACTTATAGTTACAACTGACAGAAGCAAAATCGTCATTTGATTCAGCGTAAACGAAAGCCTGAGACGGTTTGCAAAGCATCTGAAGTTTCAGTGCAAAGCATCCTAATATTTATAACCTACGTCACAAGTGGGGATAACCCATTCTCAAGTGGCTGTTGATGTTGGGCATACACCTCTTGCCCATCTCACTCGGTCATCCAAAAAGACCAGCTACTGACCATTTGTTCTGTCATAACATGATACATCTCTGTTGACAGTTTGCTTTAATCAGAACTTTGTATTCACACTGCTTGGGCCACCACACCCACTCAATTAGTATCATACGTAACACGTATAGAAATTATATACTCGAGATTACATAACCAGTCTAACAGTTTAAGTCTAATAATTTCCCACCAAAGAATGAATCATACTAGGCCCATTGGCAGAGGCGTGCTTTAGTTTCTCTGTCACTGTTGAAAGAAAAATAGATTTAGAATAGAATAGATTTGAATACATGTGAAAAATGTGAACGAATGCAGAAAAAAAGATTTACAGTAAATGGAGTACAGATTTACAGTAAAAGAAACAAGTGCTATATTGCCTTCAGTACTGCCACTGTGAATGCTAGTTGTGAGAACACTCATCTGTCAGGTGCTGATTTCTGGGATTAAACTCTAATTATTGTGTTCATTGTGCAATAGGAGTGGAGTTCATTGTGCCAAGGACCGGCTACTACTGTAAACTCTGCGGACTTTTCTATACCAGTGAGGACACTGCGAAGACCACTCACTGCCGCAGCACTGTACATTACAGGAACCTACAGGTACACACTGCACAGTGACATCAGGCCTTCAGGTGATGGTGACAAGAAAGAATAAGATAATAATCTTAAATTATACATTTCCACATTTTATTCATTCTTTCCTCCCTGACTTATATGAGCATGCCTATCCTCACTAAGTTAGATATCGGACAATAAATGTGTCCGTAGTGGATGCAGGTATACACCATGTCTGCCTGTGCATTTGCTCTCACTCCTTTTAAGCCAATGTATGTAGTATGAAAGATTCAAATCTGTATGCGTGCATGCTCCACTGTACTGTAGGGCACTGCTGGTGTCCACAGTCAGTGTGGTCTGGTAGCAACAGTTTTTACACCACCTGTTTCTGGGTTGATGAGTAATGTCTTCACACTCACACTTGCATGTTATATTAATTTTCTTTCTTTCTTCTTATATTCGTCTTATTTTGGTGATAATCATACTTGAAATGTTTCATCAAAGAGGTGTTTGCTAAACCGCGAAAGACTGTGAAAATGTATGAAAGTACTGGACTGGATCATATTAATGGTACGATGCTTGTATGCAAGTACTAAGTACTAAGTATAACTGCTAGATCATAGAGATATACACAATAATGCTAAAACTATTTAAATAACCAGCAGAAAAATTATTTTATCATTTATATAATATTCATTTTGATAATTTATTAAGTTTGTCCAAGGAAAAATAACATGAATGGAAGATTTCTATGACTTTGAATTAAATGGCTGTGTGCTGTTTCCTGGACAAAACAAAACAAAAAACTAGCCATCAAAAGTTCTCAAAGCCCAAAGTCTTTTTTTCTATTTATTTTATTTTATAAACTGAACAGATCATTGATCTTTTATTATTTTCACTGAAAAAATAATTAACAGATGAAATGAAAATGAAAAGTGCAGGAATACAGTCAGATATACAAACACGACAACATATACTGACGTGTCCGAGTGCACGCATAAACACACAAACGAACGCAGACATTGCATGTAAACGTGCAACTGTATTAAGTTTCTGATTAGTGGCCAAGCCATCTTGCATTTCTCTCGTCCCTGGCAGCACAGCTGAGGCAAGGCAGAGGAGGAGCAGTACTTCCATAACATTTGATGGATTACATTCCATGAGGAAAAAACCTGTTTTTAACAGTTGTGCTGTCTGTCAAAGCTCAGCGTGTGTGTGTGTGTGTGTGTGTGTGTGTGTGTGTGTGTGTGTGTGTGTGTATGTTCTGGTTTAAAGTTTGATATTAGTTTTTTATTTCCATTTTCTTTTTACCATAGATTAGAATATATATTAAGTATATATTCTTTTTATTATAGTCTAGTATATATAATTTACAGATTTTGTTGTTTTAAAATGGATATTATTAACTTAATGTAGATTCAGTTTCAGTACAGTAGCTGTTATACTACTGAGGCTCCCATTCTCAGACATTTGTCAAGCTAAAAGGATACGGTTAAAATGCAGCAACATGGCAGCTTGTGGGCTAAAGCTGATGCATGCAGATATCTAATACCTTAATTTTTTGGGCCTTTTTCAAGCTTTATTTTTG